>NW_008378875.1:0-216 GCF_000622305.1 Nannospalax galili
CTTTTTTTTCTGAGTTTAAAACCCTTAACTGCTGTTTGTACATTTATAACACAGTTATTGTATGATTTTTTTTTCTCATCATCTTGTTAGGTATCATTTGAGACTAACCCAACCGTAAAACTACTTGGAATCTGAATCTTGAGCAGACAAATTTCTCATCACTATTCCCTTTTTTTCTTTCTTTTTTTCTATCATTTTCTTCTTAATATTTTTTAT
>NW_008378876.1:0-215 GCF_000622305.1 Nannospalax galili
ATTAAATATATGACAAGCTGAAAGATTCCTCACAAGCTTATAATTAAAGCAGTCTATATTTGAGACTAAAAGCCATATTTTCCAGGCATGATAGTAACACACTTATGAATATAATATGCAGTACAAGATGATCCTGTTGAATGCTTACCAAACCAAGTATCCTACATATAACACACAAATTTCTTTTTAATGATAGTAAAATTTGTATAATAAAA
>NW_008378877.1:0-215 GCF_000622305.1 Nannospalax galili
AAAAGCAGTTAAGGCCAGGTGTAGTGTCATACACACCTATAATCCCAACACTCAAAAGACAGAACAGGAAGTTCATGAGTTCAAGGCATGTAAGTTCTTGGAGCTAAGAAAAAAGAAAAAGCTTCAGACTTAAATAGCCATTTTTACATAGTATCTGGTCTACTCTCCTAAAGCAAAATAGCCACCAACATCAAGCCAACAGCTGACAACACACA
>NW_008378878.1:0-215 GCF_000622305.1 Nannospalax galili
GATATACATATTACTGATGGGTCTGGGAGAACTAAGAAAAAAATTACTCAGATCCCAAAGCATGTCTCTAGTAGTCAAAAGTAACCCCATTGCAGTATCATGGTGGTGTGGTTCCCAGTGGACAGTGTTGTGTCGAGCCTCCAGCTGCTACTGATGTGTACTGAAGCCTGAGAATTTTTTATTCACACTATTCCCTTTATAGATTTTCAGTCAAC
>NW_008378879.1:0-215 GCF_000622305.1 Nannospalax galili
TGGTCATTTTCACAATATTAATTCTTCCAATCCATGACCATGGGAGGTCTTTCCATCTTCTGATGTATTCCTCAGTTTATTTCTTTAAAGATTTAAAATTTTCAAAGTAGAGCTCTTTAATGTCTTTGGTCAGGTTTACACTGAGATATTTAATTTTTTTGCATCTATTGTGAACAGGAGTGTTTCAATGTGCTCTTTCTCTGATTGCTTGTTAT
>NW_008378880.1:0-215 GCF_000622305.1 Nannospalax galili
TTGTAATATCTTCTTGGTCAATTGTTCCTTTGACTAGAATGAAGTAACCCTTCCAATTAATTTTTACTTGAAGTCTATTTTATCAGATATTAGAATTATAACACCTACTTACTTCTTAGAGCCATTCTCTTAGAATAGTTTTTCCATCCTTTCATCCTAAGATGATGTCTATCTTTGAAAGTCAGATGAGTTTCTTGAAGACAACAAACAGATGG
>NW_008378881.1:0-215 GCF_000622305.1 Nannospalax galili
AATTACATAAGGAGTTTGAAGCCAGCCTGGGCTCCATGAGAACCTGTTTATAATAATAATAATAATAATAATAATAATAATAATAATAATAATAATTAGGGCTAGACAAATGACTCAGGGGTTAAGAGCACTGGTTGCTCTTGGATTCCCAGCACACACAGGGCGGCTAACAACCATCCATAACTCTAATTCCAGGACATCTGATGCCCTCTTCT
>NW_008378882.1:0-215 GCF_000622305.1 Nannospalax galili
GCAAGCCACCTTGAGCCTTCAGGTGCTCCGCAGGGGCTAGTTAATTTAAAGTCTCACCTAACTGGTTTTAGCTGTGTTCTGAGTGCCTTGGGGGCAGGGTAACAAAACCGATTAGGGAAGTTAACCTTAGAAGGAGGAAAAGAGAAATGGCCAGGCCCCATGAATGGGGTGGCTTGGTGGCACAGCTGCCTTTTAAGGAGGAAAAGAGAAAGACT
>NW_008378883.1:0-215 GCF_000622305.1 Nannospalax galili
ATGGTCATGTCACCTGCCCCTCTGAAGTGCTGATGGTCGTGTCACCTGCCCTTTCTGATATGCACAGGGTCGTTTCACGTGCCCTTTCTAACTTGCACATGGTCCCGTCACCTGCTTTCTTTGACGTGCACATGGTCATGTCACCTGCCATCATTGACGTGCAGATTGTTGTGTCACCTGCCATCTCTGCCTTAAAGATGGTCGTGTAACCTGCC
>NW_008378884.1:0-215 GCF_000622305.1 Nannospalax galili
ATTTCTGTCACTGTGCCCAAGATGCTCATGGACCAGGTCCTGGGGAGCCATAAGATCTCAGCAGCTGGATGTGGGATGCAGATATTCCTCTATGCAACATTAGTAGGTTCAGAATTTTTCCTTCTGGCCACCATGTCCTATGACCGCTATGTGGCCATCTGCCGTCCACTCCGTTACCCCGTCCTCATGAACCACAGGGTCTGTCTCCTCCTGGC
>NW_008378885.1:0-214 GCF_000622305.1 Nannospalax galili
CCAGCATGAATGGAGGAAATTTCACAAAGTTGCATCTCTACATGAAGGGCTAAGGCAGTAAATGGCTGTTGAGAGAGTAGCAATCAGTTTTTTTTTCCCCAGGAATGAACTCCATGATATCTAATCCCAAGCAGTCAGCCCTAAGCACATACTAGCACCCTAAATGGATTCAGTAGGGTATTTACACACACACACACACACACACACACACACA
>NW_008378886.1:0-215 GCF_000622305.1 Nannospalax galili
AGATTTAACATCCAGAATATATAAAGAACTCAAAAAACAAAGAAGCGAGAAGCAAAATGACACAATTAAAAGATGGGCTAAAGATCTAAATATAGAGTTATCAACGAAAGAAATAAAGATGGCTAAGAAACATCTCACAAAGTGTTCAAAATCATTAGTAATTTGGGAAATGTAAATTAAAACCACCCTAAGGTATCACCTTACCCCAGTCAGAC
>NW_008378887.1:0-215 GCF_000622305.1 Nannospalax galili
GCGCGAGCAGTGGCGGCTGCAGCGGAGGAGCCAGGCACCAGCTTGCAATCCCATTAGTGAGCCGCCACTGTGCCCGGCGGAGAGGCGCTATGATGTGCGCGCAGCGGGCTGGGGCGGGGGGCACTAGCGCGAGGAGGAGGCGCGCGGGGGCGTTGGGGGAAAGACTTGCAAATAGCAAAACGTGTCAGGGTGGGGCCTTATTCCCTTTTGGGGGG
>NW_008378888.1:0-215 GCF_000622305.1 Nannospalax galili
CTTCCTCCCTGCTAGCTAGCTTTCATAGTTCTAGAAGGTGCTTTTCAGGTTTCTTGGGTAGAAAAATCATCAGTAGTCTTACCTAGCTGTAGGCCCTGCAAGCTAGAATAATGGCCATCCTGGCAAGATATGCCTGTTGGTGCTATAGTGGTATGACTTAATGGCAGTTACCAGCAGCTTTCTAATTGAATATAGGTTCCCTCCTCAGAAGGGAA
>NW_008378889.1:0-215 GCF_000622305.1 Nannospalax galili
CCTAAGTGGGGAACAGGAGTTGCCTGTCAAAAGCAGTTCTTTAAAGACATAGCTGTCACATACAGGGCTCCTGCCTTCATCTCTCCCCTTCCCCATCTGCACTGACAGACCCAGGCATCCCTGTCTGCCACTGTAAACAGTTTGCATGGCTTGGGTCCTGTCAGGCCTCAGGCACTGATGTTGCTTGCAGATCAACATGACCCACTACATCAAGC
>NW_008378890.1:0-215 GCF_000622305.1 Nannospalax galili
TCATGGGGCTATACCTGTTTTTATTACTGTACTAACCCTTATTTGTCTTTTATGCCATGTTTCGCTTACTTGGATGAATAGAAGTGTTAGACCCTTAGCACACATGGGTACTAGTAGCCATTGTCTACTTACCAACTTGTCCTCTCAGTAAAATGGATAGAGAGAAAAATGCCACACTCACTTAAAAATGTCATTGATGGTGCTGGAGAGATGGC
>NW_008378891.1:0-215 GCF_000622305.1 Nannospalax galili
CTAAATAAACCCTTTCTGCCCCAAGTTGGTAGTGGTCAGAGTATTTTGTCATAGCAATGAGGAAAGAAACCAGAAGAGAAATTGGTACCAGGAGTGAGGTATTGCAGTGACAGACCTGACTTTAGTGGTTTTGGGAGGACTGTGGAAATTTTTGGAAATTTCGACTGGAAAAGCCATTGTGTGCTCAGAGTTTGTTGCTGTGGAGCTTGGAATAG
>NW_008378892.1:0-215 GCF_000622305.1 Nannospalax galili
TTTCTGGGTGACTGGGCCTTGCTTATATAAGCTTAAAGCAATGGTTCCAGCATGAACAAGATCCATGAAAACTGAAACCAGAAAAAAAATCCACCCTAAAGTGAGGAAGTTGGTGAGAATCCTCAACCTTAGCTGAGGAACTATTGGCAACTGATCACTGCTGGGAGAGTTGGTCTTCTTTAAGGGGGTGATACTACATAGGTTGACCAGGCTAC
>NW_008378893.1:0-215 GCF_000622305.1 Nannospalax galili
CATGCAAGGACACAGGAAGATGCCAGATTGCAGGAAGAGAGGCCTTAGGAGAACCTGTGCAGCCGTGGATGAAGATTTCCTGTTAACTTGGTCTGTCCATGGTATTCTGTCATGAATACCTTATTTTCTCTGTCACCTACCTACACGTTAATGTATGAAATATTTGTCTACCATAGGTCATGTGTCTACTTAGTATCTTTGTGTCTAAAATCCAT
>NW_008378894.1:0-215 GCF_000622305.1 Nannospalax galili
ACCCAAAGGAATTGGATTCAGAAATAAAAATGTGAAATATTGTTATGTAGCTCCTTATGTTGCATATAATGATCCAAGCTCAGTTAGACAAATAACAAATGTTATTGCTAACATATGGAACATAAAAGTCAACTTATAGAAACAGGAAAGAGAATGGAGAGGGCCGTGAGAGTGCATCGCGATGCGCGACAAGGTCACTTTGGTATGAAAACACA
>NW_008378895.1:0-215 GCF_000622305.1 Nannospalax galili
ATACCTTCTAGCTTTTATCACCGTGGACTCAGTAGTTTGATAATACACATCGGAGTGTTCAATAAAAGCAGAATAAGACAAACAGCAATTCTCTCCAACTGCTCTGGTCTTCCTCAGAAATAGTGTTCAAGGCACTGGCCATGGTGTGGGATTCATATTTGAACTGTGACTAAGTCTCTCCTGTTTGTTCCACCTGGGGTAGGTTAGCTTACCTT
>NW_008378896.1:0-215 GCF_000622305.1 Nannospalax galili
ATGACTCAAATGTGCCATCACATTTTAATAATGTCTTCTCAAGTTTCCCTTCTGACATCAAAATGCACCTATATGCCATCAAATGCTCATTGTGCCAACATCATGCTATATTGTGTCATTAGCACGATCCATTTTGTTGTCATCATGCTCAATATGCAAACACCGTACTCAATGTCCCCTCACAATCAGCAAATTTGACCACACTATTCTCCATA
>NW_008378897.1:0-215 GCF_000622305.1 Nannospalax galili
TGACCTCACAATGATCCATGGTGCCATCACAATGGTGCAATATGACTTCATGGTGTTGCATTGTGAAATCACAATGCTCCAATGTGACATCACAGTGCTCCAGTGTGCCAACACTATAGACCCATGTGCCATTATTTTGCTCCAGTGTTCCACCAAAATGTTATAATATGACTTCACAATGTTCCACTGTTACATCACAGTGCTCCTTGGTGTCA
>NW_008378898.1:0-215 GCF_000622305.1 Nannospalax galili
GTTAATGATGACTTTGTAGGTACATGGACACAGGTACTATAAATGACAAGGAATCTCCTATGTGTGACATACACTGGCTAAGAGTCTCCATCAAGCTCCGGATGAGTCTGATGAGCCTCTAGTCAATACAGATCAACTGAGATTCAACCATGCTTGCTGTATACAGATGATTTTAAATAGATTTTGTGATAGATATAAATACACTAAACATTTAC
>NW_008378899.1:0-215 GCF_000622305.1 Nannospalax galili
AAAAAAAGGAGGACCTTAGGGATAAAGACAGTGGAGAAGTTAGTGTCCTAGTTTGGGAAAAATTGTTCTGTTGCATTGTTCAACCTTTCACCATCATGACACAATGTTGGCATCTACAAATTTCACATTCCAGAACCCTCTAATCAAGACACACACACAACACACACACATGCACACGCACACACACACACATGCATGCACTCATGCACTCGCGC
>NW_008378900.1:0-215 GCF_000622305.1 Nannospalax galili
AAGTGGTCAGTGTGTACAGAAGATGAGAGTGCAGAGTGCTAGGCTTAAATGTGACATCTCTATCAGACCTGTGGCTCAAAGTTTCAGGGAGCTTTTTAGAAGAGGTGGTGGAGAGGGCATGCGAGCCAGAAGTGGTGGATGGAACACAATAGGGCAGTTGCATGCATGAACAAGCAGTGGTTGTGAGGGCATGCACGAGACCTGAGCAAGCGGAA
>NW_008378901.1:0-215 GCF_000622305.1 Nannospalax galili
TGTTCCAACCACAGTCATCCCTCTTTTTCTTCTTTTCCATATGAACCATCCGTAAGAACGGTGACCTACTCATTAAAAATCAGGAGAATGGATCCATGTCTAGTTTTCAGGATAAGTGAATTTCATTTTGGGGTGGTTTTCAATACAGTCCTTCATGGTGTCCGGACTTTATCATGTAGTAAATTTTTATTCTTCTGGCAAAAGATGTGACTAGT
>NW_008378902.1:0-215 GCF_000622305.1 Nannospalax galili
CTTCACAGCTTCCTCTCACAGAGTTTTCTCTCTCTCTTCTCCCTCTGTTCACCCTTTTCATTACTGAATACTTTTACCTTTACTATTAGTTTTTTATTTGTCTGTGTGTTTTGCCTGTTCGTAAGTGCACTGCACGCATGCAATGCCTGTGGAAGCAGAAGACAGCATCTGATTCCCTGCAAGTAGAGCTGCAGACAGTTGTCAGCCATGGGAGT
>NW_008378903.1:0-215 GCF_000622305.1 Nannospalax galili
TCTACATTGGCCATCACTCAGCCATTCATTTACTGTCCTTCAAAATCTTGTTGTGATTCTTTGTCCACTGCAGGTCCCTACTTATTTTTTCCTTTTAATTACTATTATAGAACTATCTCAGAAAGGAGAAAATATAAATAGTATGTGTGCTTAGTTCTCTATTTTAACTTCATTTTTACTAGCTTGCATAGTATTTTCTTTTTGAGACAGCATCA
>NW_008378904.1:0-215 GCF_000622305.1 Nannospalax galili
CTTCCATTACTACAATTGTGGCTATGATTTCACTCAAAATCTTAAAAATGTGAAGTTCTTTAAGCAAGGCATTACCTTCCTAAAAAATGAAATTTGTCAAAAATATTAGATTGTCGAGGAAAAAAACACCAAAAAAACTACTATTCAGAACACTGTTTTTGACCGATGCAAATACAGCGCTTCCTCTCCAACCTTCTCCTTCGGAACTCTGGTAG
>NW_008378905.1:0-215 GCF_000622305.1 Nannospalax galili
CTTTGTAGCTCAAGTTGGCCTCAAATTCGTGATTCTGCCTTAGACTCCCAACTACCAGGATTACAAGCTCACATGCAAATTTAAGAATTTTTTTTTAAGTCCTAAATACACTTATAGAAAATCAAAATTAAAAAAATCATATTTTCTGTCTTGCTGTGCCCTGCATGAAGAGGAGAGCTGTGCTCCTCCAGGCCCTGGCCTTGTGCTGGTCGGCT
>NW_008378906.1:0-215 GCF_000622305.1 Nannospalax galili
AAGTCCCCTGATGTGGGAGGACCCAGCCCACCACGGGCAGCACCGTCCCCTCGGCTGGGAGCGGAGGCCGCCACGTGACGCTCGGGTGCACAGCCGTGTTTAGTAGGCCTGGGAACAGAGTAAGGAAAGGGGGCCGGGGCAGCTCCGAGGAGGGTGGAGGAAGGGCCCGCAGCCAGGTATCCTGTGCTCTCACTGAGCATGTCAGTGACATGAGA
>NW_008378907.1:0-215 GCF_000622305.1 Nannospalax galili
AAAAAGATTTGGCCAGCCTGGATTCCACATCAGACTCAACCAGAATCTTGCATCTGGCCCGCCCTGATTCCACGAGGGACTGGGCCAAGACTCTGGGTCAGTCCCACCTGGATTCCATGTCAGACTGGAGCATGACCCCTCAACAGAAGAGGAGTCGGGCATCCCCCATTCTCTTCCAGCTCTGGGATCAATAGCGTGTCCACCTGATCTCCGTC
>NW_008378908.1:0-215 GCF_000622305.1 Nannospalax galili
CAGGCAGACAACCAGAAAATGCCAGAAAACACTGCCTCTTAGAGCCTTTACAGGAAGCACTTGCTACCTTGTGCCTTATTTGTTAAAATAGCTACAATCGTGCTGGCATCAGCGTATGACTGGGGAGTGTCATAACCCCACATCTGCCAAAAATCTCTTTTTTGTAAAACACTGTTTAAATTTCCTGGAATAACCTAAGGGTCATGTACACTGTG
>NW_008378909.1:0-215 GCF_000622305.1 Nannospalax galili
CAGGCAGACAACCAGAAAATGCCAGAAAACACTGCCTCTTAGAGCCTTTACGGGAAGCACTTGCTACCTTGTGCCTTATTTGTTAAAACAGCTACAATCATGCTGGCATCAGCATATGACTGGGGAGTGTCATAACCCCACATCTGCCAAAAATCTCTTTTTTATAAAACACTGTTTAAATTTCCTGGAATAACCTAAGGGTCATGTACACTGTG
>NW_008378910.1:0-215 GCF_000622305.1 Nannospalax galili
GAAAATAATAGGCTGTTTTTATTACATCTTGTCAGAAAATCTGGCTACTTAATATCTATATCCTAAAATTTTGGTATGAGGCTGAATTCAAAAGTGTGGCCCTGAGGTCATGCCATAAAACTGTTTTTTGTGTGGGCTGGAGAGATGGTTCAGTGTTTAAGAATACTGGGTGTTCTTGCATAAGACCACATTTCGAATCCCAGCACCCACATGGC
>NW_008378911.1:0-215 GCF_000622305.1 Nannospalax galili
TTCCACCCTTGTACTCTTCCTTAGGATGTGAGGTTCCTGGCCACTGAACTGCGCAGGGAAGAGTAGGGAGAGGGCAAAAGCTAGTGTGTCCGTGGGTCATTAACGAGGGAGTGTTGCCCCCCGGGGAGTTTGGGCTGCCGGTAGTGACACAAGACTCAAGACTCAGCTTAGTCTGTGCTACAGGTTTATTGTCTGAGACCCAATCTCTGGGACCC
>NW_008378912.1:0-215 GCF_000622305.1 Nannospalax galili
TTGCCTTTGCTTTACAGCACAGGGAGCCAGACGGAAAGTGCAGCAGGCCCTTGCAGGCATGGCTGCTAATTCCTGGACATGTTCCCTTGAGACTCTGGGCTTCGGGATGAAGTTTATTGGGCAGGTGTCACCTGGTAATATGAAAATGTTACAGGTAAAGAAAAGGTATTGCAAATTGTGCCCAAAGAATGTCAAGAGCTTGCTGTTTGCCTTAT
>NW_008378913.1:0-215 GCF_000622305.1 Nannospalax galili
ACCTCTTGGCAGTGAGAATCCAAATTATCTTCAGCTCCACACAGAATCGCACGCACAGTAATGGCCATGACCTCTTCTTCGGAAGGGACAAACAGAGATTCAGTCCTTTCAGGTCTCCCTTTAACACCCAAGTATGGACCAATGGCATGCTGGGTAGTAAAGCTGCAGCTACCTTAGCAGATTAAAGGATTCATGTTTTTCCCAACCATAAGCAA
>NW_008378914.1:0-215 GCF_000622305.1 Nannospalax galili
GAGAGATGGCTCAGCAGTTAAGAACACAGAGTGCTCTTGCAGAGGACCTGCATTCAGTTCCCAGCACCCATTGGCAGAAAACAACCATCTATAACTCCAGTTCTAGAGGTTCTGAGGCCGTTTTCTGACCTTCAAGGGCATTACATGAAACAGGTGCACTTGCGTACATGCAGACAATACACTCATACACATAAAATAAAAATAAATAAAATGTT
>NW_008378915.1:0-215 GCF_000622305.1 Nannospalax galili
GGAGCTGTCCGTTCAGCATCTCTCACTGTCTCAATTTTCTTCACTGGAGTTATTGGCCATTTACTGTGGCATAGGATGTTGCTCTGACCAGAAGATAAGATAGATAAAGTCACTGGATGTTTTCCAAATGGATTATTATATAGATGATGTGATGGTTAATCTTTTTTAAGATTTATTTTTATTTTTTAATAATATGCATGTGTGTGTTGGGGGGG
>NW_008378916.1:0-215 GCF_000622305.1 Nannospalax galili
AATGTTACAATATGACTTCACAATGTTCTACTGTGACATCACTATGCTACATGGTGCCAACACCATTTTACAAGATGACTTCACAAGTTCCATTGTGATGTCACAATTCTCCAGTGTGACAATGCCATTCTACAATGTGACATCACCATGCTACAATGTGACAGCACGGTGCTCCAATTTGCCATCACAATGCTATAATATGACTTCACAATGCT
>NW_008378917.1:0-215 GCF_000622305.1 Nannospalax galili
CCTCGCGGGGCCGGGCTCCGGTCCCCTGCCCTGGGCCGCCCCGGTCCCTCCCTCTGACCTGTACACACTGACCAGCGCGTCTCCTGCCAGGGATAACAGCACGCTCAGCACCTGGAAGAGGAGGCCTGGGGGCAGGAGAAGCGGCTCACAGAGCGCCCGGGTGGGTGCTGCAGGTCCAGAAGGGCTTCCGGGGGGACAAGGGCAAGGGCCTGGGG
>NW_008378918.1:0-215 GCF_000622305.1 Nannospalax galili
CCCAAGGGGTTGCAGAAAGAATTCCAAGGAGGGTATAACAGTGTAAAATTAGAGCTATAGCAGGAATGTAAACAAAAGAAAATGACAGGATTCATTACTCATCTTTCATTAAAAACTTTAAACATTAACGGACTGAACTCCTCAGTCAAAAGACACAGACTGTATGAATGAGTTAAGAAACAAAACCCATCTTTTTGTTGTCTGCAAGAAACTCA
>NW_008378919.1:0-215 GCF_000622305.1 Nannospalax galili
ACCATTAAGAAGGTTGGTCCTTGTAAATGTCTCCTGTACTATTCCATCCTTTCTATGCCAACATCTTTATAATCTCAGCTCATCCTAATTGGAATTCTTTCTGTGATAATTTTTCCAAAATATCACTTGGGCTCAGGCACTAATCATGACAGAGACCAAGTGCTCCTACCCAAGGTCCTCCATGACATCTTCTCCTCACCTCTTTCCTTCTACTG
>NW_008378920.1:0-215 GCF_000622305.1 Nannospalax galili
AAATTGCTTATTTCTGAAAAGGACACATCTACCTAACCTCTGCCACTTAGTACTCTGGGATCATGATAGGTAAGGGAGTAAGGGAGTGGAAATATTGTGAAAGTGAGAGGTGGTATATGACCATAAGAAACAAGAGTCTTCCAGACGAACACTCAGCAATTATAGTTGCTCCTTCTTTTTTTGCCTTTAAAAATTTGTTTTATTGGATTTTTTTT
>NW_008378921.1:0-215 GCF_000622305.1 Nannospalax galili
AACTTCTTATCTTTGGGGCTGCCTCTTTCTGAGAACTAAAGGGGACATCCCTGAATGATTTCCCACCAACCCTAGGATCTACCATTCTGACAGTAGGATATTCCCTTTGGGCCTTAGGATGTACTACTCTGGGCTCAGGAGGTTCTGCTCTGTATTTAAGATACTCCACTCCAAGTTCTGGAGGCTCCTCTCCGGGTTTTGGAGCCTCCTCTCTG
>NW_008378922.1:0-215 GCF_000622305.1 Nannospalax galili
AGTGAGGAAGTGCTTGCAAGCACAGTGTATATGGCAATGAGAGGCTGGAGATGATGTTCGTTATATCATATTAGAGACAGTGAACATTACACGCTCCTCCATTCAGAAGACTCTAAATGACTAGTGAGGACCTGTAGGATTTTGTTGTTCTTGTTTTGCTTTCATTTCTTTCCTACGCTTTTAAATATTATATATATATATATGTGTGTATATAT
>NW_008378923.1:0-215 GCF_000622305.1 Nannospalax galili
TGGGGCATTGTGAAGGGACATTCACCATTCTGATGGCACTTTAAGCATTGTTATGACACATTGGGGCATAGTGATAGCACATTGAGCATGGTGAGGACACATTGGTGCACTGTGATGGCACATTGCTGCACTCTGATTGCACACTGAGGATTACGATGTCAAAATGGAGTATTACGAAGACATGTTGGAGCAGTGTGATGGGACATTAGGGCATT
>NW_008378924.1:0-215 GCF_000622305.1 Nannospalax galili
GGAGCATGAAGGTGACAAATCCGAGGATGGTGAGCTAAGTGGTCGATAGTCGGAGTCCCAGCAGAGCCTTGGTCTCAGCTGCACTGCCCTGCTGCTCCAGGAGTCTGTTCTGGGGCAATCAGCAGGCCTCTTTGCTCTGCTGGAGGCCAGGACTGGGTTTGGAAGTTTCAGGCTGCTCATAGCTGCTGTGCCTGGGCTCCTCCAGTGCATTGATG
>NW_008378925.1:0-215 GCF_000622305.1 Nannospalax galili
ACTACAAAAGGTAGAGACAAGAGGTTCCCTGAGGCTTCCTGGCTGCCAACCTTCCTCCAGGTTCCATGAGACACCATCTCAAAAACATAAGCTGGAGAGTGCTAGAACAGGACACCTTGACATTCTCTGCTGGTCTGTGCATGCACAGGGATGTACACATCTCAACACACATCTCTCTTCCTATATCTGTGTCTCTGTCTTTCTGTCTCTGTTTC
>NW_008378926.1:0-215 GCF_000622305.1 Nannospalax galili
TTACTGATATCTATTCCTTAAATTCAGGATTCATTTATCAATCCCAAATGGGAAGCTCAAGTGATAGTTGAGCTCTTGGAACTGACTTGGGGTGAGAAATTAACTTAGAGTAGGTAAAACATTCAATAGATGGATGAACCATGATTCATACCAAGGTAAGGAGAGAGGTGAGGAGAATAATGTTGTAGATTCAAGTAATGGTGTAAGTCCTTCTT
>NW_008378927.1:0-215 GCF_000622305.1 Nannospalax galili
AACGTTTTTAGTGTTATCCTCAGTGGACTGTGGCTCGTTACGCTCTGACTACGAGCATTTCAATTAGAAAGCGGGTGGAGGCCGGTGGTGAGATGGCTCCGTGGGTAAGAGTACTCTCCACTAAGCCTGATGACCTGAGTTTGATCCCTGGGACTCATGAGGTGGAAAGAAAAGCATTTCCTACATGTTGTCCTCTGACCTCCATATGCCTGCTG
>NW_008378928.1:0-215 GCF_000622305.1 Nannospalax galili
AATTCATCTTCTCTCAATATAACCACTTTACACCAGGGCAAAAAGGAGGGTTCCCCCCCCTTTTAAAAACTATCAGGGATCTCACACAGGATCTCACACATGCTAGTCAAGTGTTCTACCACTGAGCCAAACCTCCCAAACCAGGGCAAAGTCGAGCTTTCTGCAGGTTTTGGCGTCTAATTATCAAATGGTATTGAACATCAGAGACCCCAACA
>NW_008378929.1:0-215 GCF_000622305.1 Nannospalax galili
GACAAGATATGTCCAATAGTGCAATAGTGGCATGAATATTATGGGAGTATTTGACCACTTTATAATGGGCTTTAAGGTCTGCTTCATAGGATTGAGCCCATACTTGACATGGACATCAAGCCTAGGAACCTGATCCTAGATAGGTCACAGGCCACAGTGCAGAACCTAATACTACTATTTTGCTAAATAGATATAGTATTAAATGGACTCCTAAT
>NW_008378930.1:0-215 GCF_000622305.1 Nannospalax galili
TCCTAGCCCTAGCCTTTGCCTTAGCTCTAACCCTTAACCCTTACCCCTAACTCTAGCCCAGGCAGGCCCTAGCCCAAGCCCTAGCATTGTCCTAACTCTAAACTTAACCCTAACCAGAACCCTAACTAGAACCCCTAACCCGAATCCTAAATCTATGCCTAACACTAACCCTAACCCGAACCCAAACCCAAACCTGAACCCTAACCTGAACCCTT
>NW_008378931.1:0-215 GCF_000622305.1 Nannospalax galili
TAAATTTCATTGATTTTTAGAATGCTGGGGAAATGTGATCAAATATATGATGGAAAGGAAGGCAGACTGAAGACCTATGTAGGATGACAGAGCTCAACTTAACACTGATCCAACATACAACCCGATGGTTTGCTCTTAGGTTTGGACCCTGAAAGACCAGCTGATGTTCATAAGGTTTACATACTTCTTACATCGAAACATCTTTCACACACACA
>NW_008378932.1:0-215 GCF_000622305.1 Nannospalax galili
TTATTATTATTATTATTGTTTTATCTGTGTGAGTATTTTGCCTGCACGTAGGTAAGTGCACCCATGTCATGCAATGCTTATGGAGACCAAAAGAGGACATAGGCTCCCCTGGAACTGGGGTCACAGACTGTTGTTAGCTGTCATATTGGGTGCTGGGGGCCAAACCTCTGCAAGAGCAGCCAGTACTCTTAACCTCTGAGCCATCTCTCCAGCCT
>NW_008378933.1:0-215 GCF_000622305.1 Nannospalax galili
AATGGAGCATTTTGCAGACATATTGGAGCATTGTGATGGCACATGGAGTATAGTGATCCCACATTGGAGCATTGTGATGACACATTAGATAATTGTGATGGCACACTGAACATTGTGATGGCACATAATCGAGCATTTTCATGGTACATTGGGTGACAGTTATGGCACATTTTAGCATTGTGATGTTACATGGAACATTGTAGTAGCACACTAGG
>NW_008378934.1:0-215 GCF_000622305.1 Nannospalax galili
CCAATGTGACATCATAAGGCTCCATGGTGCCATCACAATGTTATAATATGACTTCACAAAGTTCCATTGTGACATCACAATGCTCCATATGAAATCACAATGCTCATATATGCAACACTCTCACCCCATGTGCCATTATACTGCTCTAACGTGCCATCATAACATTACTATACGACTTCACAATGCTCCATTGTGACATATCAGTGCTTGAATGT
>NW_008378935.1:0-215 GCF_000622305.1 Nannospalax galili
TTTCAAAATAAAATCTCAACCTGAACTTACTCCTATAAAGTGTAAAGACAGGGAAGTTACCAGAGTCTGCCTATGCTGTCATTCTGTGCATCACAGAATTAATACTACATTGTTGTGTCCAGCAAAGGGCTCTGGCATGTCCTTTAGGTACAGAGTTTCCACTTATGGGATGGACTCAGCAGAAGTTTGGAACAGGATGAGACAGAAACCCTTAA
>NW_008378936.1:0-215 GCF_000622305.1 Nannospalax galili
GAAGCCCTCTTCTGACCTCCATGGCACTGCATGACAAGGGTGCGCTCACATATATTCAGGCAATACACTCATACACGTAAAATAAAAACAAATAAAATATTAAAAAAAATATTTTTTTAAAAAGCCTTAAGTCGGATTTTGTTCATGTTTTGGTTTTGTTGTTGTTTTGAGACAGGGTCTCACACCATAGTCCAGGCTGTCTTGGAACTCACTAT
>NW_008378937.1:0-215 GCF_000622305.1 Nannospalax galili
TAACTGCTAAGCCCCCTAAAAACATTTTAATACCAACATCACGACCCCCAAAGGAAAATTAAAATATTAAATAGTTGATGTCTATGAAAATTTAGCTACATGGCTGTGTTTTTCCCAAAGCACCATCAAGTGGGGAAACAAGAACTGGACTATGGTCTAGTAACTGGGGGTGAGGTGAGTGGAATCCCCAGTTCTAAGGAATCTGGGGTGTAGGA
>NW_008378938.1:0-215 GCF_000622305.1 Nannospalax galili
TATTTTATTTATTATTTTTATTTTATGTATGTGAGTGTATTGCCTACATGTAAGTGCACATTCTGTGTGGTACAATGCCCACAGAGGTCAGAAGAGGGCATTGAATCTCCTGGAACTGGAATTAGGAACTGTTAGTTGCCATGCGAGCGCTAAGATTTGAACCTGGTCCTCTGCAAGAGCAATCAGTGCTCTTAACTGCCGAGCCATCTCTCCAG
>NW_008378939.1:0-215 GCF_000622305.1 Nannospalax galili
TTGCTTAGGATCATCACAAACCTTACTGTAGATGCTCAGCAACCAACCAGTTGGTCAAACCTCCCAACCAACCAGTCAGCCCTAACTGAAATTGGGGGGGAACTAAGGATACCTGAGTTGGGAAGCCTGTAGGGAGATGCTCTCTCCCCATTTTGTGTAGTTGTTGGGAAGTCACGATCCATGCCTGGATGGAGACTTTCCAACCTGGCTTTGAG
>NW_008378940.1:0-215 GCF_000622305.1 Nannospalax galili
GTGGTATAGTACTTGCCTATGATGCATAAGGCCCTGGGTTCAATCTCTAGTAAAAACAGCAAAAATCTGCTTATCCACAGTGCCATGAATACTTAATATAGTTATATATTTAACTGCAATTCTGTTCTTTAAATGTCAATGCAGACTGTAAACACAGACTCCGGCATGTATCAGTCCTTTATGTCCCTTGAATTTATATAGTTACCCATTTAGAA
>NW_008378941.1:0-215 GCF_000622305.1 Nannospalax galili
GAAGGGACCGAGAGCGCATCTGCTTCTCTTGTGCACTCGAAAAGGCTATCTGCTTTGAGTATTAATATCTCCATCATACTACTCTGAGCATGTGAGTATGCTAGTCTTAAGGGTGATGGATTTATTAGATGCAAACATCATCTTTACTATAAATGCTTCTAATGAAGTGGACATCTAAAAGCATGGTATCTCTGCCTATTTAATCACAGACTTAA
>NW_008378942.1:0-215 GCF_000622305.1 Nannospalax galili
GAGATATTCGGAAAAGACAGCCAGCCTCATTCCCAAGTGCACAAGACTCAGGACTCTATTCTAGTCAGTGTGCTGTATATCAAGTGCATGTTGCTTGACTTTAATTCTCACCCAAAGAACTGCTCTCCAATCTTAATCAGGAAGAGCATTTACTGGAGTCCATGTCAGGAAGAAGCCTGTTTGTCTGTGGTCACGCACTCATGGAGTACAGTGTC
>NW_008378943.1:0-215 GCF_000622305.1 Nannospalax galili
GGGAAGTCATATTGTAACATTGTGATGGCACATTTTAGCAATATAATGGCATAGGGGGCCATAGTGCTGGCATATTGGAGTATTGTGATGTCACATTGGAGCAATGTGATGTCACAATGGACCATAGAGAAGTCATATTGTAGCATTTGGGTGGCACATTGGTCCAATATAATGGCACATGTGGCGATAGTGTTGGCAAATTGGAGCATTGTGAT
>NW_008378944.1:0-215 GCF_000622305.1 Nannospalax galili
AATAAAATTGCACATAGGGGGATAGTGATGTCACATTGGAGCATTGTGATAGAACAATGAACATTGATAGAACAACAGAACATTGTGAAGTCACACGGTAACATTGTGTTGGCACATTGGAGCAGTATAATGGCACATGGGACGACAGTGTTGGCCCCAAAGAACATCGTGATGTCAAAATGGAACACTGTGTAGTGATATAGTAACATTGTAAT
>NW_008378945.1:0-215 GCF_000622305.1 Nannospalax galili
AGGCTCTCTGCTACCGGTACTGGTGGCTCTAGAGGACCGCTGTCAGCTGCCGGGGCGGGTTCGATTCCAAACTACCGGGCACTGCCTTGAGGTACGAGATCCGGCCAGCCGCCAGATCATGTGGGGAGATACCAGAACAAGGAAAGCAGAATCTTCGTGAGTCGTTGTTTACGAAGAGACAGCCCTCTCCAGGGAGATGCAGGATTCAATGATAC
>NW_008378946.1:0-215 GCF_000622305.1 Nannospalax galili
TGAGCTGCCGTCCTGGAGGCCGAGATGGCAGCAAGGCCTGGGGACCTTGTTCTCCTGTCTCCAAGCTTCACGTCATTTTTTGACGCACTGGAGGCTCTTCATGATCTGTTGTCCATTCCTGCACATGGTCTTTCTTTCCCTCCTTCAATCCTATTCAGGCTTTACAATGAGAGTGTCCTTGCAGGATGGAAATGGTATTTCAGTGAACATGCTGT
>NW_008378947.1:0-215 GCF_000622305.1 Nannospalax galili
TGGCAAAACTGACCAGATTAGTGCACAGACAGCTGCCTCTGAGAGTTTTTTAAAAATTTGATTGAATTTTTCTGTTTTTCATACTGAACATCTTAATCATCTGAAAAACTTTTAAAAGCTTTTGTCAGTAGATTTTTGTGTGTTCACAAGGAGCCACTCTCTGAGAAGCACCACAAATTCCCATTATCCTTCCCTTATAGCAGTGCTTAGGTTCA
>NW_008378948.1:0-215 GCF_000622305.1 Nannospalax galili
CCTTCCAAATGCTGAGGTCACAGGCATGTATCACCAGTTTCCACATATTTTATAACTTCTATCATTACACCTTGCACATTGGAGTCATTGTGTTTATGTTATTAACCTCTACAGCTGGGTGGGCAACCACAACAGAACCAAATCCAGCCTATCACCTGGTTTACCATCACCTTCAAGAATGGTTTCAACATTTTAACATTTTAACAGTAATATTT
>NW_008378949.1:0-215 GCF_000622305.1 Nannospalax galili
GCAGGTGACACGACCATGTGCATGTCAGAGGGGGCAGGTGACAAAACCATGTGCAAGTAAGAGAGGGCAGGTGACACAACTGTCTGCACGTCAGAGGGGCAGGTGCACGAACATCTGCACGTCAGAGGGGGCAGGTGGCACAGCCGTCTACACATCAGAGGGGGCAGGTGCCACGACCCTCTGCACGTCAGAGGGGCAAGAGACAGGACCATCTG
>NW_008378950.1:0-215 GCF_000622305.1 Nannospalax galili
CTGGAGCCACTGGATCTCCAGTGGGGCAGGGACTGAATCCGTAGCTGGGACACTGAGGGAGGGGCCAGGCTTCTCTGAAGGCAAAACTCACAGTTCTGCTCCCTCCTTGGCTTATGAAATCCTGCTGTCCTTGCTCTTCCATCCAGAGCCCAATCTCCATTTCCCCTTTTCCCATCCTCACATAAATCCCTTCTCTCCATGATCGTTCAAGACTG
>NW_008378951.1:0-215 GCF_000622305.1 Nannospalax galili
TTTCAGTAGTGTGCCCTCCAAAGACCCCACCAGGTTCCAAAGGATAATTCCAATCTAGTGGTTGCACAGATAGACCTGGTTAAGCCAAATGGGTCACAAAACAAAATCAAAAGTTATAAACCTGGGAAAGGGACTGGGAGGGATGGAGGGGAGTAAATAGAGAAGGTCAGGAGGAGAGAGCAATCAGCATATATACACATATGAAATTGTCAAAT
>NW_008378952.1:0-215 GCF_000622305.1 Nannospalax galili
GGCAGGTGACATGACCATCGTTATGGCAAGACGGCAGGTGACATGACTATGCGCACGTCAGAGAGGGCAGATGACACGACAATGTTCACGTCCAAGGGTTCCGGTGACACGAACATCTGCTAATCAGAGGGGCGAGGGGACACGATCATCAGCACGTCAATAGGAGCAGGTGACATGAGCATCTGCACGTCAGAGGGGGCAGGTGACACGACCAT
>NW_008378953.1:0-215 GCF_000622305.1 Nannospalax galili
TGTCCATCTGTTGCAAAAAGAAGCTTCTTTGATGAGTAGTATATTGTATACTTGGATGTAAATACAAGGATCTATATTTAGAGTCATTAAAAATTCTCATTTGTCTAGAGATATAATAGGGATTGGATTTTCTCTACTAGATATGACCTCTCCAACGATTTGTATTTGCCTATATTTACAGTGTCAATCATGAGTTCCCTGCCATTGCGAGGGCT
>NW_008378954.1:0-215 GCF_000622305.1 Nannospalax galili
GTCATAGCCCTTTTACTTACAAGTTATAAGGAACATTGTTAAACAGGAACCATTTCTGCTCTTTCATTTTGGCTATACCTAATACACTGGGAGATATACATTGTTTGTTTAGGGAAAGAAAGCACTTAGACACACGGGAGACACGGATATTTCCCAAAGATCCTGAGTAACATTGATGTCATGGTCCTTTCACATACAAATCATAAAGAAAATTG
>NW_008378955.1:0-215 GCF_000622305.1 Nannospalax galili
GTTGTAGATGACAGCAGCTACAGAACACCTTATAAAATCACTCCCTTAATACGTGAAGCTTTTTACAGGAACATAAACCGGGTCTCCTCATCCTCTGGCCCCCAAGTTGCTAAGGGAGGGTTTTCAGCTCTCTGGGATCACCTTCCTTTTACTTAACCAGGTGTCTTTATTGTTTTTGTGGTGTGTATTGATTCACTTAGAACAAGACACACAAC
>NW_008378956.1:0-215 GCF_000622305.1 Nannospalax galili
AATGTTTCTGGTAACAAATTTAAAAAGCAATAGATAACATGTTCAGAAAATAACCATTGCATCCTTCTAAAAAAATTATTTTTATTTTATGTGTATGAGTGCAGGTATGTACATGAGAGCAGGTGTCCACCAAGGCCAGAAGAGGGCGTTGGATCTCCTTGAATTACACACATGAGTTGTCCAAAGTGTGTGGTGGGAATCAAACTTGGGCCTTC
>NW_008378957.1:0-215 GCF_000622305.1 Nannospalax galili
GAGAGCATCAGATCCCCTGGAACTGGCATTATGGATGGTGGTTAGCCACGACGTGGGTACTGGGAATCAAATCTGGGTCTTCTGCAAGAGCAGCTAGTGCTCTTAACCACTGAACCATCTGTCCAGCCCCAGATTAAGGATTTTGAAGCTAAAAATACAGTAAGGGTGTGGTGGCACACGCCTTTAATCCCAGCTCTCGGGAGGCAGAGGCAGGC
>NW_008378958.1:0-215 GCF_000622305.1 Nannospalax galili
AGTAGCCAGCTTCTTGGCTAAAAGTCAAAATGTCCCTGGGCCTCTTAGCAAGATACTCTGTTCCAAAGGCCAAGAGTGTATTTCTTACCTGTATGTGAGGATCACATGTTTGAGCCCGATTAGCTCAGGGCCCAGCATAAAGATTCCCTTCCGTCTTCCTCCAGTCCAGGCTGGTTATGACTGATAAAGGGAAATTCCTTAACAGAGGCTGGCTC
>NW_008378959.1:0-215 GCF_000622305.1 Nannospalax galili
TTGTCAGAAGATAGAAAACAGAAAGAAGCCTAAAAACAAGTGCTAGAAAAATAGGTATTGTGTCTTGGAATAGTAGTTTTAAGTTGTGACGTCTGCTCTTCGAGGTTCCATTTGTTTCTATATCTTTGTTATTCTAATATTTTATGCTTAATAGAGAAGATTTACATTTCTTTGATTTATTTATTTTTATTTTATGTGTATGAGTGTTTTGCCTG
>NW_008378960.1:0-215 GCF_000622305.1 Nannospalax galili
CTATAATGTGGATTAAAAACCCCACAAGCAGGATCACCCAGTTTGAGACACCCTGAGACAGGATGAGGACATAAGAGCCTGGTTCTCTTCCTTCCTTCCCTCTAATCTCCTGCCAACTCCCATTGAGCCCAGTGGAACAAAAAGGCCCAGAGCAGGTCACTACAACCCAAGCAGGTAGCCTTAGAGCAGGGAACAGACTGGAGTGCGGGAAGAGG
>NW_008378961.1:0-216 GCF_000622305.1 Nannospalax galili
GTGGGTGCTGGGAACTGAACCCAGGTCTGCAAAAGCAGCCAGGGCTCTCACCCACTGAGCCATCTCTGCAGTCCCCAGCAAAAAGCAATCCTAACAGTTATCGTACTGTTCCATAATGAAGGCTTTGTGATGTGGTTTCTCTCCGAAGACACTGCACTGTCCGGCTCTCTTCCTTCTTGTTTTTGTTGTTATTTGTGGGTTTTTGGTTGTTGTTGT
>NW_008378962.1:0-215 GCF_000622305.1 Nannospalax galili
AAATCTAAACTTAAACATAACAATAAGTGTAACCCTAACAGTAAATTTAAATTCTAACACTAGCTCAAAACCAATCACTAAACCTAATTCTAGTCTTAGCCCTAACCTTTAACCCTAACCTTAAACCTTACCCTAACCCTAACCCTAAAACAAACCCTAACCCCAACATGAATCCTAAACATAACCCTAACCCAATCTCACACCCTAAACCTAAC
>NW_008378963.1:0-215 GCF_000622305.1 Nannospalax galili
CTAGTATGAAAATCAAGTCTTCTTTTGTTGAGTTGACGTTTTTTCCTGTTTCTATTAATTGGTGTGCCTTACTTGTTTTCTTATTGGGTTTTGTAGAGCTGATTGGCCTAGATTTTAGGTTCCTTCAGATTTTATTTTTGAGGGAACTGGTTGTGGGAGACCACGCTGCCCAGCAGCCCTCCCTGCCCCCCAGGGCAAGAAGCCTCCAGAGAACT
>NW_008378964.1:0-215 GCF_000622305.1 Nannospalax galili
CTTCCCTAATTGGAACCTGCACACTTTCTCTTAAAGGGACGGAATCTGACAGGCAGAGGAGGATTTAAAGAAAGAGTGGGAGGGGGCTAGAGAGCATGTGCTCTCTAGCAGAGGACCTGGTTCAGCTCCTAGAATCCACCTGGCAGCTAACAACTATCTATAACTCCAGTTCCAGGGGCTCTGACACCCTCTAAAAGTGGCACATGATGCCCAAA
>NW_008378965.1:0-215 GCF_000622305.1 Nannospalax galili
CAGAACTTTATCAAATTATATTAAGTGATATTGCTATTTACTTCCTTCAAGATGGTTAAAATGCCCTGTTTCTAATAGGTCCAATTAAACACCGTGGAGAATCGTAAAATGTTGAGAGATGTACATAAAATATATTCCACCGATTGACGTCAAAAATATTCATGAATTTCTAACTAAAACCTATAAATCTTTACTAATAGATCTAGATTCAAAAT
>NW_008378966.1:0-215 GCF_000622305.1 Nannospalax galili
ATGTGTACATCAAAGGGGGCAGGTGACAAGACCATGTGCACGTAAGAGAGTACAGGTGAAATGACCATGTGCACGTCGGAGGGGCCAGGTGTCAGGACGATCTGCATGTAAAAGGAGGCAGGTGACACGACCATCTGTACATAAGAGGGGCACGTGACATGACAATCTGCAAGTCAGAGGGGCATGTGACACGACAATCTGCACGTCAGAGGGGG
>NW_008378967.1:0-215 GCF_000622305.1 Nannospalax galili
ATTATGGGTAGGGTCTTGATTAGTGTTAGGGTTAGTGTTGGGTCTAGGATTGTGTTAAGAGGATAGGGTTAGGGTTAGATGAAGGTTATGTCTAAAGTCAGGGTTAAAGTTAGGACAAATGTGAATACTAGCGTTAGGTTTAGGGTTAGTTGTCGGGTTGGATTTAGGATTTTGATTACGCTTAGGGTTAGCCCTAAGTTTAGGGTTAGGGTTAG
>NW_008378968.1:0-215 GCF_000622305.1 Nannospalax galili
TAGATAGAAAGATTTGTCTTCAGTCTTGGGTATGAGGTGAAGTGTGTTTTGCTTCATACAGCTGTCACGGAAGCCCAAAGCAGGTCCCACTGTGCGCTCTGAAACAGCTGTCCAGTGTGGGTATTATCACCAGGATTTGTTCCTGCAGAACTAAAAAGCTTTAAGAAACTGTGTTTTTACTGGAAGACTCTTATACAAACATAGAAATAGCTTAT
>NW_008378969.1:0-215 GCF_000622305.1 Nannospalax galili
AGTTGTCAGGTAAGGCTAGGGCTGGTGCAGAATTGAGGGCTGGTTTTAGGTTGTCAAAGGCCTGTGGCTGTTCTTCTCCCAAGGAAAATGTTGAGGGTCCCCCCCACCTTTGTTACTTCGTATAGCAGCTTGGGCAGCTCTTCAAAACCAGGTATCCATAGGTCACCATATCCAGCTGACCCCAGGAATTCTCTGACTTGTCTCTTACTTTGAGG
>NW_008378970.1:0-215 GCF_000622305.1 Nannospalax galili
CTGTTCGTTTCTGATGACAGAATCCATTTCAAAGCATCTGGACACTGACAATAAGAGCATTCCTTCTGGAAGGTGATGGCAAGTAACCTCCATGAGTATAAGAATGCAAAACCAGGGCTCATCCAAGACACAAAGGCTACAGCTGAGGAAAGAGAAGAGAAGGAATATGAGTCCAGCCTGGTCCAGCCCATTCGAAGGGAGGCAGGACTCAAGGA
>NW_008378971.1:0-215 GCF_000622305.1 Nannospalax galili
TGCAAGAACAGTCAGTGTTCTTAACCACTGAGCCATCTCTCCAGCCCCGACTAAGTGTATTTTCAAGCAATGTCTCAGAGAAAATTTATGATCAACAAGCGTTATTTTCTCCCTTGTATGCTGTCATCTAGATTTCACCCTCACAGGGAAATAGTAATTTACTTGCTTACCGAATTCTAGGTTCAAAGTCTTTTCTCATAGGTCTGGTGTGTGTG
>NW_008378972.1:0-215 GCF_000622305.1 Nannospalax galili
CCCCCACACCACTCACACACACACCACACACGCACCACCCCACCACTTACAGATACACCACACACATGCACACCACTCACACACCACAGACACACACACATGCACACATGCACACCATTCACACACATACACCACACACCACACACACATACCATACACACACCACCCCCCACACCACTCACACACCACACACACATCACAGACACACACATGCA
>NW_008378973.1:0-215 GCF_000622305.1 Nannospalax galili
GTTTAAATGGCCCATTCAGTAGAGTGAAATGTCCTTGTATCCCATGAATTGTGTTACTAGGATTGTGATTGGGGAAGATAAAACACCTTGAATTTACCTTTGGAGATATAGTTGGGGACAGTTTCCAAATATATTGTCTTCCCCAAAAGATCTTTTTGTTTTTCCAGATTCCCTAAGAGTTAAATTATATATGTATTCCAAAAGACGAAATTGTG
>NW_008378974.1:0-215 GCF_000622305.1 Nannospalax galili
AGAACTCCTAGAGAATATATTGAAAATCTTATATTTTAAAAACTATAAATAGAGGTTGACCGATAAATTCCTAAATGCATATACCTACTAAAATTAAATAAAGAAGACATTAAATCTTAAAGAGTTCCAGAAGCAATGAGATTGAGGCAGTATTTAAAAGACTCTATAAATGAAAGCTCAGTACTGAACCAATTCCATTCTAAATTATACCAATC
>NW_008378975.1:0-215 GCF_000622305.1 Nannospalax galili
TTCAACTGAGGAATTTCCTGCATTAGATTGACCTGTGGGTGTTCTGTGCAGCGTTTACATGATTGCTGGTTGTTGTAGGAGGTCCCAATCCATTGTGGGTGGTGCCATCCCTGGGCAGGTGGGTCTGGGTTGTTTAAGAACAGTAACTGGAAAGTCAAAGGGGGCAAATCAGTAAACAACATTCCTCTGTGGTCTTTGCTCCTGCCTTGAGTTCC
>NW_008378976.1:0-215 GCF_000622305.1 Nannospalax galili
TATTTTTTGGCATCTTTTGAGAAATCAGGTGGATGTAGCTCTGTGAGGTCATGTCTCGGTTCTCCATTCCATTTTATTGATCTGCATGTCTGTTTCTGTGGCTCTGTAGTATAGCCCCACATCAGATATAGAGATACTCTACATTATTATTATTATTATTATTATTATTATTATTACTACTCAGAATTGCTTTGATTGTCCAGGTATTTCATGTT
>NW_008378977.1:0-215 GCF_000622305.1 Nannospalax galili
TTCAACTGAGGAATTTCCTGCATTAGATTGACCTGTGGGTGTTCTGTGCAGTGTTTACATGATTGCTGATTGCTGTAGGAGGTCCCAATCCATTGTGGGTGGTGCCATCCCTGGGCAGGTGGGCCTGGGTTGTTTAAGAACAGTAACTGGAAAGTCAGAGGGGACAAATCAGTAAACAACATTCCTCTGTGGTCTTTGCTCCTGCCTTGAGTTCC
>NW_008378978.1:0-215 GCF_000622305.1 Nannospalax galili
ATTTTGGATTTTTTCACTTCTTGTTGGGCACCTCTCAGACTCACAGCTGCTAATTCCAAATCTAGGAGTCAGAGTTCAGCTTAATATTGTCAATTTTATGATATAAAGTGACTGTTTGGACCTTTTGCAGGATGGTGAAACCTGAGCCACCAAATAATGACAATTGGTCAGGCAATGAGGATTATCCTGTGGCAAAATGACACAAGTTCACTGTT
>NW_008378979.1:0-215 GCF_000622305.1 Nannospalax galili
TGCATTATTGCAACACTACCTCTTTTCAAGCCCAAATAGCTTGGCTCATAAGACAGCAGTGAACTGACTTTTAGGAATAAATCCACCAGTGCCATCTTCTGTAGAAGTCCAACGTCGTCTTAAAATGTTGCTCAGCAAGTTGAAGAGAAGCGGGTCTGACAGCAGCACTCACCTGAGAAGCCGTTTGTGTTCTCACCATTCCTGTTACTGTATCA
>NW_008378980.1:0-215 GCF_000622305.1 Nannospalax galili
GAAGGTAGCTGGATGTGCTGAGTGCACTTTGAGAAATGGAGTAATTGAAGGATGTGGTTGGAGCAAGACAGAAGACCCTGAGCCCACCGTTCCTTGCATCCTGACCACCATGAAGTTGATCCTAGGATAGTACTTCCATGAACGAGTGGAAGAATATGTTGATTTGTGGGACACAAGAAACTCAGAGGTTATGTCAAGACTCTCTCTCTGTCTCT
>NW_008378981.1:0-215 GCF_000622305.1 Nannospalax galili
TCTCTTCAGTAATTTAGATCTTTCTTTTATTTTGTTTTTATTATATTTCAGTTTTTACCATAAAGATCCTGCACATGCCTTTAGTTGGACTTTATATTTAAATTATTTCCCAGTTTTGGAACTATCGTAAAATAAAAACTTTCTCATACTTGTGTATAGAAATATATAAAATAGGGGGTGGATAGATGGCTCAGTGGTTAAGAACACTGGTTGTT
>NW_008378982.1:0-215 GCF_000622305.1 Nannospalax galili
AGTGATGGCACAATGAGCATTGCGATGTCACAATGGAACATTGTGAAGTCATATTGCAGCATTTGGATGGAAAATTGGAGGAAAATAATAGCTCTTTGGGCCATAGTGTTTGCACATTGGATGATTGTGATGTCACATTTGAACATTGTGATGTCACAACGGAACGTTAATAAGTCATACTGTAAATTTGTGATGGCACCATGGATCACTGTGAG
>NW_008378983.1:0-215 GCF_000622305.1 Nannospalax galili
TGTGGGCATTACACAACATGGGTGCACTTAACTACATGCAGGCAATACACACATATACATAAAATAAAAAATAAAGTAAAAGAATTCCAGTGGCATGAAAAAAAATATTTTAAAAAAAGAAGCTCAAGTTGGATGTGGTGACACATGCCTTTAATCCCAGTACCCAGGAGGCAGAGGCAAGTAGATCTCTATGAGTTAAGGCTAGCCAGGTTTAC
>NW_008378984.1:0-215 GCF_000622305.1 Nannospalax galili
TTTGTTTTTAGACAGGATCTCCCTAGTACCAGCCCACCTGGATATCACTTTGTGAACCAGACTGGCCTGGAGCTTGCTGATGTCTGCTTGTCTCTACCTCCTAAGGGTTCTGATTAAAGGTGTGCACCACCACATATGGCATTAAAACCTTTGAAAACCTCACCTTGGCAAAACTCGTCCATGAATTTTGATCTTCAGAAGCTGTCACACATTGA
>NW_008378985.1:0-215 GCF_000622305.1 Nannospalax galili
GCCTCTCTCCTGGGTAAGTCTATTGCACCCTCCACACCTTGACTCCCCCAGACTCATTCACCCTCCCTCGAATGTCTCTCCTCCTAGCCAGGGTCTTGTCCCATTCCTTGTCTTGGGGCCCCAGACACCGAGGGAATCACCACTGCTTCCCGATCCTTTGAATTCAGACCAACCCAGTTCCTTCTGGGATCCCCAGGAGCCCCCTGGGCCTGGCC
>NW_008378986.1:0-215 GCF_000622305.1 Nannospalax galili
ATCCTCAATCCCAGCACTTGGGAGGCAGAGTCCAGCAGATCTCTGTGAGCTTGAGGCCAGCCCAGTCCACTCAGCAAGCTCCAGGCTAGCTGGCGTCACAGGAAGACCTTGCCCCAAAAAGAGCAAAGGAAAAAGAAAAATCAAAGACTAAAGAATTTCCCAACATGGGATCAACGTTGGTGGAATAATGAAGGTTTCTATTAGCTTTGTTCTTT
>NW_008378987.1:0-215 GCF_000622305.1 Nannospalax galili
CTGTGAAAGAAACCTCTTTGTCATATATATAAATGTATGTTTATGTATATACTTATATTGCCTACAAAACATGTACATCAAAGATATCTATCTTTTTGTGTACTATGTAGCTAAACAGTGTACACAGTCGGTGAGTGAAGCAGGTAAAGATTTCTAAAAAGTACAAATTGTTATCTGTTAGTTACCAGCATGCCTTGGGCTCATATCACTTATGA
>NW_008378988.1:0-215 GCF_000622305.1 Nannospalax galili
CCAGAGGCGCTATGCAGATGGTTGGGGAAAAAGGATCCCCTATGATTCTGCCCAACGATTGACCCCGCATGCTGCACCCTATGGACGTGCCAAGCAATACCTGCTGGTGCAATAATGGCTCGACTAACATACGTACAACTGACAATTTTTTAATTGGTTAAGGCCTGCTTCTAGGGATGGAACACACATCTGGTGCTGTAGACCAGGCCAGACCC
>NW_008378989.1:0-215 GCF_000622305.1 Nannospalax galili
TTTGATTTCATATGTAGAGATAGTGTTGGCACACTGAAGCATTTTGATGTCGCACTGGAGCATTGTGAAGTCACAATGGAACATTGCGAATTCATATTGTTACATTGTGATGGCACCATGGGGCATTGTGATGTCACATTTGAGGATTTCGATGTGACAAAGGTACATTGTGAAGGGATATTGTAACATTCTGATGACATATTGGAGCAATATAA
>NW_008378990.1:0-215 GCF_000622305.1 Nannospalax galili
GGGGCTGAAGGTAGGTGAGAGGTGACCTGAGAAGGAGGTGTGGCCTGTGACCTTTGTCTTCTCCTTCCCCATGTTCTGTGTCTGCTTGTGTCAGGGCCCCTGCTGGGCACTGGGCTGATAGACATGAGAACACATGTTCCTGGGATCCAGACCAGGTTCTAGACGTGTTTGTAAATAACATCAGATGTGATACCAGATCTTCTTCAGTTCCATTA
>NW_008378991.1:0-215 GCF_000622305.1 Nannospalax galili
AAAAAAAAGCAATCATTATGTCTTTGTCAACACAGTTTTCTTATGAAAGTAATGATCACTCAGAAATTTGGTGCTGTGTAATTTTTCACCATTTACCTTGTTAATGAATTAATCAACACGTATGGTAAAATGTGACATGGCTTTGGTTAAATTAGGAAGACTAAAAATCAGGTACTCATTGACAGTGGTTCTTGGTTTGTGTTGTTGTTGTTGTT
>NW_008378992.1:0-215 GCF_000622305.1 Nannospalax galili
CTGTTCCGATCAGGGGCTGGTCTACAGTGACTAGGAAACAAAGCCTAGAGCGATCTGTGTTTGGACTATGAATCTCCTTGCCGGTAAAGAATGTGAGGGGTGGGGAGGCTGGGTTGAAGTCCTTCTTGTAACTGGAAGACAGACTCCTAGTTCTGTCAGGATCGTCCTTATCCTGCATGTCTCTGTGGCCCCCATGGAAGACTTCAGTCAGGATC
>NW_008378993.1:0-215 GCF_000622305.1 Nannospalax galili
CCAGGGATGAGGAGAGAGCAAATAGCAGAGTTTTTTTGGTTATGTCCCTGCGGTACATTGTGCTGTTCTCTTCTTCCTTGCTTCTTCACCTCTTGCTCTGGCCAGAGTATTCTTATGTAACCAGATTTTGTTTAGGAGATTCACACTTCTCTTTTGTCCGGAGAGTCGGCGATTGAACCCAGGGTCTCATGCATGCTGGTCAGGTGCTCTTCCAC
>NW_008378994.1:0-215 GCF_000622305.1 Nannospalax galili
CACATATAAAGAAAAATCCATCAGAATTACAGCTCAAAATCCTGGACCTAAATATTCCCAGTTCTAAATGATAATAGGTATCAACTGAGAATACTTTACCCAACAAAAATATCTACTAGAGTTGAAAGGGGAAGAAAAATCTTCCATGACACAAATAGAATGAAAGAAATCATATCCACAAAATCAGCCCTTCAGAGAGTACTCAAAGCAATACA
>NW_008378995.1:0-215 GCF_000622305.1 Nannospalax galili
CACATCCCACAGTTTCAGTCACCCACAATGGACTGTATCCAAAAACATTCAGTGGAAAATTCCAGAGATAAACAGTTGATGTTTTCAATCCTGCTCTGTTCAGAGCAGCATAATGAAATCTCACAGGACCCTGCTCCACCTGGCTCCCTCTCACCTTGCCTCTGTGTCCACTCTGCATTCACTGTCCACTGCTCACTCCACCGCACTATTAGCTA
>NW_008378996.1:0-215 GCF_000622305.1 Nannospalax galili
ATAAACTTCCTTTTATAAGTTCACTTAGACGTGGTGTTTCTATCACAGCAAGAGAAAAGTGTCGAATATAGGGTCTAAATATGATCAAGTTGTATGAAATGGAAAAAATTCCAATAAACATTTAAAAATATGTGACAAGATAAAGGTCATAGATAAATAAAAACGAATGAAATAAGGACTGGAGAGATGGCTCAGGAGATCAGAACCCTGGATAC
>NW_008378997.1:0-215 GCF_000622305.1 Nannospalax galili
TTCTTGGGAGTATGGAGCAAAGATTTTGGGCTGAGGGGAAATGAAAGACAGTTGAAAGGTGTACATTAATGGGAAATTGTTTGAAAATTTAAACACCTATTAATACCCACATCCCCATCCTCCCCACCCCCATGTTCCTATCCCATACCCATACATGGGTTCTGGGGTTCAAACTCAGGCCTTCATGCCGGCAAAGTAAGGAGTTTACTTACTGA
>NW_008378998.1:0-215 GCF_000622305.1 Nannospalax galili
CACAATGCTACAATGTGACATAGCAATGCTCCATTGTGCCAACACTGTGGCACCATGTGCCATTGTATTGCACCAATGGGCCCATCACAATATTACACTATGTTTTTATGATGTTCAATTGTGCCATCATAATGTTCATTGTGCCTTCACAATGCTCTATTGTTTCATTACAATTATCCATTTTGTCGTCACCATGCTCAACATGCAAACACGGT
>NW_008378999.1:0-215 GCF_000622305.1 Nannospalax galili
TCATTTCTACACTTTTCTCTCCCATCTGGCCTCCTCCATCCCTCCCAGTCCATTGCCCCCATATTCCCACCCTCCCCCAGTAATACCTGCTTCCCACCATTCCTACTCTCTTAACCCCCCCCCTCAACTTAATGTGTAGAATACATGAACTCTGGTGGGGGGTCTGGAGGTATGCATGGGGGTGAGGATCTAAATTTGACTAAGAAATGTTGTGT
>NW_008379000.1:0-215 GCF_000622305.1 Nannospalax galili
GGTCCCCTCCAGCCAGACTCCTGGAAGCCCATGGGGAAGCAGAACCCCCAGAGCCCCTTGCAGCAGCCAAAGTAGGACCGCGTCCACCAGCAGCAGAGAGGCCCAGGGCTTCGGGTCAAGGGGCGGCATGGTGCGCCGGGTCTGCGGGGAGAAGGGAGATGTTAGGGTGGTGGAGGCTTCCTTCTGGTCCTGACTCTCCTTCCCGGAACCGGTCC
>NW_008379001.1:0-215 GCF_000622305.1 Nannospalax galili
AGGAAAATATAGAGCTGAAGAAAATTCACATGTGATCAGGTTTGCAGTAAGTCTGAGAAGTCATGTATAGAATTCAGGAATGAAATATTGCAAAACACAGCCCTAGCAGTGGTCAACATGCCCCTAGCTTTTTTGCATTCATTAAAAGGTACCTGTTTAAAACAGTGATGGGGATTGGGGAGCTGGATAAATGGCTCAGTGGTTAAGAGCACTTT
>NW_008379002.1:0-215 GCF_000622305.1 Nannospalax galili
GCAGTTCACCATGGTAGGGAAGTCATGGCATGGGAGTGGGGCTACTGGTCATATTGCATCTGAGCTGAGAAACAGAGTGAACAGGAAGTGGAGTCTGGCTATAAAACCTCAAGGCCCACCCCCAGTGAGCCACTTCCTCCAGCAAGGCTCCACCTCCTAAAGGTTCCACAATGCTGTGCCAGCTGGAGACCAAGTGTTCAAGCACATGAGCTTTG
>NW_008379003.1:0-215 GCF_000622305.1 Nannospalax galili
GGTTAAAGAGTCTAAAAGTGAAAATTTAGCTGGCCCTGGTGGTACACATCTACAGTCCCAGTATTCAGAAGGCTAAGGAGGCAGGAACTCAAGTTCAAGGCCATTTTAAAGACTACATAGCAAGACCCTGTGTGAAAAGAAAGAAAAGTGGGGGCTGGAGAGATACTCAGCAGTTAAGAGCACTAGCTGCTCTTACAGAGGACCCAGGTTCAATT
>NW_008379004.1:0-215 GCF_000622305.1 Nannospalax galili
AGTTTACTGTTATAATTAGGCTGTCTTGGTACTTTAGGGTTAGTTTGATGACAGGAGCCCAAAACACACTTAGTGAAGGTCTAGAAAAGCAATTTCACTTTAGGGATGTGAAGATTCTAATAGCTAGCGTTACTGGATATACATCTGTCACTGATGGATACCAGAACACCACCAAGCACTTTTCTACCTCACTGCTCTCTGATAGGTCTGATAGG
>NW_008379005.1:0-215 GCF_000622305.1 Nannospalax galili
AGTTTACTGTTATAATTAGGCTGTCTTGGTACTTTAGGGTTAGTTTGATGATAGGAGCCTAAAACACACTTAGTGAAGTTCTAGAAAAGCAATTTCACTTTAGGGATGTGAAGATTCTAATAGCTAGCATTACTGGATATACATCTGTCACTGATGGATACCATAACACCACCAAGCACTTTTCTACCTCACTGCTCTCTGATAGGTCTGATAGG
>NW_008379006.1:0-215 GCF_000622305.1 Nannospalax galili
AAATATATCAAAATGTTAGTATTTATTTTTAATTTTATCCTTTGAATTAATGAACTATTTTAAATAAGAGGGTTTTTGCCAGGTTTAGTGGCACATGCTTTTAACCGCAGCACTTGGAAGGCAGCAGCAGGCAGCTCTCTGTGAATTTAAGGTCATCCTGGTCTACATAACAAGTTCTAGACCAGCAGGGCTACACATGAGACCCTGTTTCAAAA
>NW_008379007.1:0-215 GCF_000622305.1 Nannospalax galili
ACTGAGAGCAGAGACACTTAATAAAGCTGTAACACAGACTAAGCCGAGTCTGGAGTCTTGTGTCTTACTACTGGCGACCTAACCTCTCCAGGGGGCGCACTCCTCCGTTACTGACTTGCGGACATCCTAGCTTTCACCGTCCTCGTACTCTTCCTGCATGGTCAAATGGCCAGTGGACCTCGCTTCCTGAGGAAAGTAAACGGGTGAATTAAGGG
>NW_008379008.1:0-215 GCF_000622305.1 Nannospalax galili
ATTGACTTGCATTTATTGAATGAGCCCTGCATCTCAGGAATAAAGAAAAAAACATTTTCAACTACACTGAAATTGAAAACTGCATTTCACCCAAAGACAGAACTTTGGAAAAAAAATTAAATCTACACCCTGGAAAAAAAATCTTATAAAATATATCTGGCAGAAATTAACTTCTAGAATTTAATTTAAAAATCCTAAAATATAATCAGAAAAAA
>NW_008379009.1:0-215 GCF_000622305.1 Nannospalax galili
TCTCCTCCCTCCCCTCCCTCCCTTCCCTCCCCTTTCTCCCCTCCCCACTTCCTTCCCTTCCCTTTTTGTGTTTTGAGAAAAGGTCTTTCACTATGCCACACTGGCTGTCCTGGAACTCATTATGTAGACCAGAACAACCTCAAACTCACAGAAACCTTCCTGCCTCTGCCTCCCAAGTACTGGGACCAAAGCCACATGCCACTATGCCCATCTTA
>NW_008379010.1:0-215 GCF_000622305.1 Nannospalax galili
ACTCAGGTAACTTTGATTTGAGTTTCAACCCCACTTGCCTCTTGCCACAATTATGAGAGTTAAATAGAGCAGCGTGAGATGAAGATTAAGTCAGCTGCATTCAACTGAGAACAGTTTTACATCTCAGGTGACATTTGGCAATGTTTGGAATGTTTCTGGTTGTTACAACTGGGAGCTATGGTTTGAGTCCAGTGAGCAAAGGCTAGGGCACTGAG
>NW_008379011.1:0-215 GCF_000622305.1 Nannospalax galili
GCTATTGTCCAGGGGCCACTTGTTTTATGTTTTGTAGAAGGAAGCCTACAAGTAAAGGACTTCAAATAAAAACTTTGAGATGTAATAAAACAAAAATTTAAATATTTATTTCTGAGATCTAAATATCCCAGATATATCATTTAATACCCAAATCTCACTCCTGTTGGAGCACATCTAATTATTCTACTGACTAACTGGTACTGGGCAAAATTACT
>NW_008379012.1:0-215 GCF_000622305.1 Nannospalax galili
AGAAGATGGATCTTCTTAGTGCAGATAGATAACACTGGAAGTATATGTCTTACCAAGCAACATGGGAAATGACTTTTGCTGAATTAGAATTCAGAGACCAAGTGCTATAGAATATGGAACGGAAGATATGCTCAGGAAATAGAAGAAGAAAGTATGTCATCCACAATCCCCTTAAACAGCTTTCTTTTTGGATTTAACTTTAGCAAAGCAGGATT
>NW_008379013.1:0-215 GCF_000622305.1 Nannospalax galili
GTTCTAAGCTGCTATAGCAAAACTCCTAGACTTCTTATAGTTCTGGAGGCTAAGAAGAGCAATAAGAAGGCATTCACATTTGGTCAGGGCCTTCTGAGTGTTTCACCCCATGGCAGAATGCAGAAGGGCAGGCAGGAGATCTTCATCTACTGGCAACTGATTCATAAGGTCCCATCACCTCAGACTAGTGCACTGAGGATTGAGTTTCCAACATT
>NW_008379014.1:0-215 GCF_000622305.1 Nannospalax galili
CACGGAGAACATCATCATCCCCAGGCAGATCGGTAGGCAGGAAGCTGCCGGGTTCTACCCTACCCCACCCAGGGGACTCACCAAGTCGTGTCAGGACAGCAGGCTGCCTCTCACCCAGCTTTGACCTTAGGGGTTGAGGAGATGCTGGCTGACTAGGTCCTGGAGTCCTGACTGAATTCCCAGTCTCCTGAGCCATGTTTTTCTTTCTTGACAGA
>NW_008379015.1:0-215 GCF_000622305.1 Nannospalax galili
CAGTTCCTTCTCCTGGTCCCCAGGAGCCCTCTGGGCCTGGTCCCACCCTCATCTCCCTCTACTTCCCTGGGCTTCAAACCCACCTGCCTCCTTCCTGGACACCGGACTGACCTCTTGGCTTTCTGCTCCTTTGCATCCAGACCAATCCAGTTCCTCCCTGCAGCCCCCAGGAGCCCTTGGGGCCTCTTCCCACCCCCATCTCCCTTTGCATCTCT
>NW_008379016.1:0-215 GCF_000622305.1 Nannospalax galili
TCACTGTGTTAGGGATAATCAGTGATTTTTCTGTCTATTAGAATTATTTTTGTGTAATTGCATGCACCTGAGCTTGGCGTGTATATGTTTAGGACTGTAATATCTTCTTCAGCTATTGTCCCCTGGTTGAATCTGGATGGATCTTCCTTATCTCTACTCACCTCGTTTTGTTTTAAGTCTATTTTGTCAGATATTAGAAAAGCTAAACCTGCTTG
>NW_008379017.1:0-215 GCF_000622305.1 Nannospalax galili
TCCCAAGTGCTGGGATTAAAGGCGTCTGCCACCATGCCTGGCTCTCACAGATATTTGAGTTATTCCTTTCTCTGTTGTTTTAGAGGCTCTGGGGATTGACCTATGTCCTGGAGCCTGTGAGGCGAGCACTCTGTCCCCGGCCTCCCTTTTTTCTTTTGCTTTTACAATGCTGCACTATGTAATTTTACATACAGGCATTTTGAAGGTTTGTAAGT
>NW_008379018.1:0-215 GCF_000622305.1 Nannospalax galili
GGCCAGCCTGGTCCACATAGTGAGCTCCAGGTAGGCTACGACTTCGGAGACCCTCTCAAAAAAAAAAAAAAACAAAAAAACACAAAGCCAATTTCTCAACTACACACTAGTATTTCCTTCCATGGAAATTTTTAGATACACAGCTCTCAAAATGTAGGGAAATAGAAAGATATGCTTCTTTAAAACTGCCTATGATGTCTACTTTTCATTCCTAT
>NW_008379019.1:0-215 GCF_000622305.1 Nannospalax galili
AGGTGACACGACCATGTGCACGTAAAAGAGTGCAGGTGACACGAACATGTGCATGACAAAGCAGGCAGGGGACACGACCATATGCACGTCAGAGGGGGCTGATGACATAACCATCTGCTCGTCAGAGGGGGAAGGTGACACGACCATCTTTATTTCAGAGAGAACAGGTGACACGACCATCTGCACGTCAGAGGTGGCAGGAGATAAGATCATCT
>NW_008379020.1:0-215 GCF_000622305.1 Nannospalax galili
ACATTGGAGCAATATAATGGCACATGGGGAGATTGTGTTGGCACATTGGCGCATTGCAATGTCACAATGGAATATTGTGATGTCCTAGTGTAACATTGAGATGGTACTATGGAGTATTGTGGGGTCAAATTTGCGGATTGTGAGGGGACATTGAGCACCATGTCTGCATATGGAGCATGATGACGACACAACGGATCATGGTAATGACACAATTG
>NW_008379021.1:0-215 GCF_000622305.1 Nannospalax galili
TTGTCTATCTAAGTGCTTGCTCTCTGTAGAAAGAACAGTAGTTCTAACAACCTGTTTAATAGTGAAAACGAATGAAGAGAAGCATATTGTGTAAAAGCCCGTTTCCTACGAATTTTATTAAAAAGAGTATTGACAAAGGTGTCAGTGTCTTTGCTTTAGAAAATTATGTGTCGGTTGAGTATGGAAGCGCTTTCCTTTTGTAGAAAGAACAGTAG
>NW_008379022.1:0-215 GCF_000622305.1 Nannospalax galili
TATTAGAGGACTTATGATGCTTCTTGCTGTAAGATTTGAAAGCAATTTCAGCGCACTTAAAAAGTATTTATTTGACACCTTCCTGGGGTCAGCAACTTGCCTGGGTAAGTCTGACTGCTGTACCCACTACAACTTGACTACCCCAGTATCATTCACCCTCCAACCTCCCCCACCCCATCTCTCCTCCTAGCAGGGGGACTGGCAGATTTCCTGTC
>NW_008379023.1:0-215 GCF_000622305.1 Nannospalax galili
AGAGAGAACCTCCAGAGAGAGACAGAGCGATAGGCGCAGAGACACATACCCGAGACAGAAACAGAGAGAAATACACCATACCCGCATTCCCCCACAGAGGTGCGGAGGGATGAAAGAAAGGAGGGAGAGAGACGGGAGAGAGACAGGGGAGAGAGAGAGGGGAGGGAGAGAGGGAAAAGGGGAGAAAAAGCACATTCTTTTTCTAAGAAATATTT
>NW_008379024.1:0-215 GCF_000622305.1 Nannospalax galili
TTAACCAAAGGTACTCCTTAGTATAAGAATCTTGTTTCTACTGGAAAGCTTTGCACATACGAAAAGGAAATAAGCCACAGCCTCTCTTACCTTTGTTACACACAAGAGCTCTGACTCCTTTAACTATGCTCACAGGACACGTTCGAGCAAATTCCCTGCCGTCAGGCAGTGTCCCACACATACTTCAATTTGCACAGGGCCCGCACAGAGTGGTA
>NW_008379025.1:0-215 GCF_000622305.1 Nannospalax galili
ATGTGCAGAATGTCTTGTCACTTATGCCTCTGACCTGGCCATGGTCGTGTCCCTGCCCCCTCTGATGTGCAGATGGTCATGTCACATCCCCTGTCTTACGTGCAGATGGTCGTTTCACCTGTCACCTCTGACGTGCAGATGGTCGTTTCACCTGCCCCTGTGATGTGCACATGATCGTGTCACCTGCCCCCTCTGATGGGAAGATGGTCGTGTCA
>NW_008379026.1:0-215 GCF_000622305.1 Nannospalax galili
TCGCTGGGCTGATGTTCCAGCCGGCAAGGCTTGGGCCCAAATTATCTTTTCTCCATCAACCACCACTGCCCCCGCCTTTCGCTCACCATTTTGTAGAAAGCTGCTCCCGTCCGTATACCAAGTGGCATCTGCATCCATGGTCAGTGAGGTCCTCTCTGGTTCCAATGTGTCTCCGCAAGTATTTGCTGGCAGTCATGAGGAATCTCAGTGCCTTT
>NW_008379027.1:0-215 GCF_000622305.1 Nannospalax galili
AAAAAAAGAGAGAGAGGTAGAGACAGTGAGAGAGGTGAGGAGAAGTAGAGGAGCAGGAGTAGGAAGAGGAGGAGGAATAGGAGGCGGAGGAAGGGGCAAGGGAGGAGAAGGAAGAGGAGAGGAGGTGACGGGAAACAATTGGAGAGGAGGGGAAGGAGAAAAGTAAGCAAGCAAGCAAATTGCAGAGAGTTACTGACTCAGTATGTCTGAGTCAG
>NW_008379028.1:0-215 GCF_000622305.1 Nannospalax galili
CCCACACCTTGCCCTCTTTGACCAAGCAGCTGGGATATATACTCTATCTTCTGCCACTGGGCCTTGGCACGAACTAATTCCTCTCTTTACAATGACCTTTCTTTCAACAGTCATGTGACTCTCCACTTAAATGCCATCCCTCAGGATTCTTCTCTGTCCTCCGGTCAGCAGTAGCTTCCTAGGTACCACTGGGCCATTCATCTTATTCTCAGGCT
>NW_008379029.1:0-215 GCF_000622305.1 Nannospalax galili
TGGGAATCAATGTGTGAAGTCCCTGCCCCTGTTAGGAAGGGCATCCAAAAATGTCAGGAGACCACAGGGCAGGGGAAACATCAATTTAGTATACCCGTTTGGCATGGGACACGAAAAAATGTTATTCACAGCTCATGGCTGCCAACTGAGAGGGTGGATCCCAGGAGGGTCTTTATAGACTGAGAGGACAGACATATTGGCAGCCATCTTCCTCC
>NW_008379030.1:0-215 GCF_000622305.1 Nannospalax galili
ATAATAGCAGTATACCATGTGATGATCAAAAACAATCATTGAATTTCAACTGAACTAGCTGCCTACCTTGACTGGATACATTCTGGGTTACAGAAGTCATCTGATAATGTATGTATTGGTATGTATGAGTTACTTTCCTCAGTGCTATGCAAAAATAACTGACCGAAGCAACTAAGGAAGAGTCTAATTTGCCTCCCAGTTCCAGAGGAAGTCCA
>NW_008379031.1:0-215 GCF_000622305.1 Nannospalax galili
GTGCTGGGAATCGAACCTGGGTCTTCTGCAAGAACAATCAGTGTTCTTAACTGCTGAGCCTCCTCTCCAGCGTGAGTTTCAGGCCAGCTTGCAGTGGTGTTGGATATTTTTCTATGAGGTTTGGTTGACACTGTCATTCCTACTTTAGAAACATAGCCCAGGGGCTAGAGAGATGGCTCCTCATCTTGCAGAGGACCCAAGTTAGGTTCCCAGCA
>NW_008379032.1:0-215 GCF_000622305.1 Nannospalax galili
GCTCTTCCTGTGACCACGTCTAGGCCCTGGGGCAGCTTGTTAGGGGCAGACTCCATTCTCCTTTAAGAGGTCAGGCTAATACCCATGCCTGGCCGGAGATTGAAAGAATGAGCCGCGTATGGAGGCATGTGTGTGTGTGGAGCCTGGGGTGTCCATCCTGGTGGACATCTTGGCAAACTGAATAAGCTCTTGACAAACAATAGGGGCCATGAAGG
>NW_008379033.1:0-215 GCF_000622305.1 Nannospalax galili
CTGAATAAACCCTTTCCTCCCCAAGTTGGTATTGGTCAGAGTATTTTGACATAGCAATGAAGCAACAAACTAGAATAGAAATTGGTATCAGAGAGTGGGGTGCTGCTGTGACAGACCTGGCCGTAGGTGTTTTGGGGAGGCTTGTTGAAGTGTTTGTAACTTTTGGCTGGAAAAGCCATTGAGTGCTTAGAGTTTGTTGCTATGGAGCTTGGAAC
>NW_008379034.1:0-215 GCF_000622305.1 Nannospalax galili
TAGAATCACCTAGGTATGATGGGACACCCCAGGACTGACCATAGCTATGCCGCATTATAGCCCTAGCTAGTCCCAGCAACTGAATACTAGAGGCGGTTCACTCAGTGTGGGAATAAAGTTTGGCCCACTGCACCCAGATATGAGTTTTAGAAAAGTCCACATGTACCCAACTACTCTTGCTAACTGCTTGTTTCCAGCTTCTGTACTTTCAGCTT
>NW_008379035.1:0-215 GCF_000622305.1 Nannospalax galili
AATCCCTTCATGTCTGGCTCAGATGTAGCTTTAAGGGATTAGCAGGATTTGACCGCACCTCCCATTCCTTCAAACAGGATTCCGGGTCCTTGAGAAGCAAGGCCTTCTGAACGTGGGTGTGGTGGACCCAGGGAGCGATGCAGCCAACCTTAAGGGCAATGCGCGTGGTAAACAGTACAACATAAGGTCCCTTCCATCTGGGTTCAAGAGTTTTT
>NW_008379036.1:0-215 GCF_000622305.1 Nannospalax galili
AGAAAATCCATGGAAGTTAGAAAACTATTAAGTGTACATGGAGACAGCAGATGCTTCCTGGAAGAGGTGAGGGAATGATACAAAGGGAGGAAGGAAAATAATAAAGTAGGCAGAATCTATGTAGTGCTGAGTTTAATGTCTCATGTCTACTGGATAAATTTTATAGTGCTGGAAGGTGTTATCCATGCTACTGGAAGGACAAACAATCATCAGCC
>NW_008379037.1:0-215 GCF_000622305.1 Nannospalax galili
TAACAGCCTTTGAGGAAATAGCTCACTCTCAAGTTTTATTATATAGTCAAACTTTTGAAAAAAGCATTCCTTAAAGAAACTGTTAGCAACAATGTTATATATTGAAAGTCTCCGAATAGTCTGTAGTGTCTTTTTTCCTATGAATATGTGTTATTTTTTAATTTAAAAATTGAACTTGTTTTGGAAAATAATTGCAAAAATTCTTATAATAAAGC
>NW_008379038.1:0-215 GCF_000622305.1 Nannospalax galili
TGCTGTGTTCTGGCCTCCCTCTGGCTTCCAAATACCAGAGGGCCTGAGAACGCAGGGGACAGCCTGACAGCCCCCGGATCCTGCTTCCATGTGGTGGTGAGCTTCCACTAATTGAGTCATACCACCCCCCTACTTGGGATTTTGTGAGGCTGCTCCCAAGGCCTCAGGGCAGATCTGGCTTTGGTAGGCTAAGGCTGGAATCTCAGCAGACCACC
>NW_008379039.1:0-215 GCF_000622305.1 Nannospalax galili
TGGTTCTTGTCTCTCCACAGTATGAGCTGTTAGGGTGTTCCTGGTAGAAGTTGCTGCTGCTTCTTTTTGACAAAAAGACAAGAAATTGGATCTTTGAATATATAGTGAAGCTTTCTCTTTTGGTTTGAATTATTTAAAATTTGTTACTTATTTTTATTTTATGTGTATGAGTGTATTGCCTGCATATATTGTAAGTGCACCCGTGTCGTGCAATG
>NW_008379040.1:0-215 GCF_000622305.1 Nannospalax galili
AACAAACATGGCTGTGCAAGTATCTCTTAAGTAGAGGATGGGTCCTTTAGGCATATGCCAATGAATCATATGGTAGATTTAGTTGTAGTTTTTTACTTTTATTTTATGTATATGGCTGTATTGCCTGCATGTATGTTAGTGCACCCATGTCGTGTACTGCCCACGAAGGAGAGAAGAGGCTGTCAGATCCCCTGGAACTGGAGTTACGGACAGTT
>NW_008379041.1:0-215 GCF_000622305.1 Nannospalax galili
CTTTGGCTGTGTGGCTGACATTGGTTGGATCACAGGACACAGCTACGTGGTGTATGGACCTCTCTGCAATGGAGCTACCACTGTCCTTTTTGAGAGTACCCCAATTTACCCTGATGCTGGTGAGGACCAAGAGCTCTGGTGAGGCCTATACTAGGCAGTGGGGTAAGGAGCTTGAGGTTGGAGGAAGGAACCACAGATGGCTGGAAGCTCGGTTC
>NW_008379042.1:0-215 GCF_000622305.1 Nannospalax galili
AGACAACCAAACAGATATTTTATATTCCAGGTGATTGTAGGTTTGATTAGTATGTTAATTCAGATTAAAAATATCTTTAAAGACTACTATCCTCAGGCCTCTTGGGGTAAGTCTACAGCGTAGCTCTCCTCGCTGGGACTCCCTAAGCCACATTCACCCTTCCATCCACCCCCCCCTCGCCGTTCTATACTCCTAGTTTGAGCCCTGCGCCACTC
>NW_008379043.1:0-215 GCF_000622305.1 Nannospalax galili
GTAGGACATCTTATTAGCATAACATGCTTAGCATCCTATCACAGTATAGCCGGCCAGATGCCTCATTAGCATAGTGGGTTTCAGATAACAGAGATTCCTGGAAACCACGTGACTCTGACTGTTTCAATATCTAAGTGTTGCAATTTGGAATTCCAAGGGTGATAATTAGGGAGTGGCGAGCTCTAGGCATCAGGCTCATGATCTGCCAATGGGAG
>NW_008379044.1:0-215 GCF_000622305.1 Nannospalax galili
CTAGAGAGATGGCTCAGCAGTTAAGAGCCCTGGTTGCTCTTGCTCAAGACCCAAGTTCAGTTCCCAGGGCCCACAACTATCTGTAACTCCAGCTCCAGTCTTCTGGCCTCTAGAGGCATTGCACTTATTATGTGCAGGCAAAACACTCATACACATATTTTTTTTTAATCTAAAAAAATTAAAGATGGCCAGAAAAACATGTTTTAGATAAAATA
>NW_008379045.1:0-215 GCF_000622305.1 Nannospalax galili
ATGTGAAGGCAGAAACATTTCTAGAAGAAGAGAAAATTATATGGTCAGATCGATAAACAAGAAAGCATATCTTGTCAATAATGCTAGTTACTACATGCAAACAGTGTGGGCATCATGGGGTTTGAATTTTGATTTATTTGCTTCGGGTTTATCACCTATTTTGATGCTTTCAAATCACAAAACAGGCAAATATGTTCATATGTATGACTTCATCC
>NW_008379046.1:0-215 GCF_000622305.1 Nannospalax galili
ATGTGAAGGCAGAAACATTTCTAGAAGAAGAGAAAATTATATGGTCAGATCAATAAACAAGAAAGCATATCTTGTCAATAATGCTAGTTACTATATGCAAACAGTGTGGGCATCATGGGGTTTGAATTTTGATTTATTTGCTTCTGGTTTATCACCTATTTTGGTGCTTTCAAATCACAAAACAGGCAAATATGTTCATATGTATGACTTCATCC
>NW_008379047.1:0-215 GCF_000622305.1 Nannospalax galili
TCTAGTAGTCATCTTTGATCACTTAATTCTGATGCTTGCTCTAAATGTTAAGGGAGGGCTTAATTCTGAATAAGAAAAACATTGCCTATGCTTCTGGCCAGCTTTCATCCCTGCATTCTTATATTGATTAATTTGAATGCCAATTGACTAAAGTACTTTCCTGGATTTGTCTATTCATTTTGTCACAAATCATAATATTCATAGTACTAAAAGGG
>NW_008379048.1:0-215 GCF_000622305.1 Nannospalax galili
TGCCTTTTTCTTCCAGCTGTGTGGGCAGCCTTGCATCCACAGGGCTCTGCCAATTCAGCCCTTTAACCCCCAATAGTTACTTACTGTAGTTGTGTTGATTCAAAACAGCCCTCAAAAGAGTGCTGGTGGCCTGGATTTCGTATCCGGGTTCCCACCGAATAACATGTCAATGCAAAACACAGCTCTCAACTCAGAGGGAGCAAGAGCTTATTGTT
>NW_008379049.1:0-215 GCF_000622305.1 Nannospalax galili
GCAGTCAAAAATAAAACAAGAGCCCTGTGCTCTGCAATTTATAGTCAATTATTACTCAGGTTCTACCCATACAAGTGACTACAAAATACAGAATTGAACCCAGTTTAACTGAATAGCACTACCTTTTATTAATTTATATAATCTAACATAGTCTAACAAATTATAATCAATGTGAAGTATTCCATACTGTTGAAAATAAAAACTATATTCATGTC
>NW_008379050.1:0-215 GCF_000622305.1 Nannospalax galili
GGGTCATTTCTTTATCGCCTAATATTTTAATGGCTCTTCATTAAGATGATAAGTTGTTCGCATTAATTCACAGTGACATCAATTATCCTAATCAGGGATTTTTTTTCTTTAGCTATCTCATCCTTTCTTCCGTGGAGGTTTATCAGGTATGTATCATTTGCAATACAAAGGTCTGACTTCATTGGTACTTCATTTCCACTTTAGTGAATGAATTG
>NW_008379051.1:0-215 GCF_000622305.1 Nannospalax galili
TATCACAATGCTCATTGTGCCATCACAATACACCAATGAGCCATAACAACATTACAATATGAATTCAAAATATTCCATATTACCATCACAATGCTCTATGTTCCATCACTATGCTCATTTTGACATCGCAAGTCACCATTGTGTCAATATAATGGTGTGTTGTGTCCTCACCACTTTAAATATGCTACCACTGTGCTCAATGTCCCTTCACATTC
>NW_008379052.1:0-215 GCF_000622305.1 Nannospalax galili
AAATTGTTATTGAATATGTTAAAGTGGTATTGAAATGCTTCTTCTAATCATGTGGTTATTAAATAAACTAAAACAAAGAAAAAACCAAAAAATACATACACAGAAATATATTTATTATGTATATATTTTAAAGTAAGCTTATAAAATAATGTTTCCTTATGGCTTTTTCACACATTCTAGTGTTATTTATCTCCCCTTCCTCCCTCCTCTGTCCC
>NW_008379053.1:0-215 GCF_000622305.1 Nannospalax galili
AAAAAGTAAATAACTAAAAATAATACATTGTTTAAAAATTTTATGAACAGTAATAAAATAAAATATATAGCCCTTAAAATATTAATATTTTCCTGTTTTGACTCTCTTGAGTGATAATTATATTTCCTTCTCCCCCTCCTTTTCCTCCTCTTCCTCCTCCCCCTCCCCCTCCTTTTCCTCCTACCCCCCTCCTCCTCCTGTTCCTCCTCCTCCTC
>NW_008379054.1:0-215 GCF_000622305.1 Nannospalax galili
GTATTTCCTAGAATACTATAGGTCAGTTGTATCCAAAGAATTTGATATTCTGTATCTATGTGGCCAGAGGTATTCTATATCTATGTGGCCAGAATAGTAGCCATGAGTCACATGTGGCTATTTTTTTTTTCTTGCAATGTGATTAGTCTGATCGAGGACATGATATTTCAATTTACCCAATTTTAATTAATTAAAATTGAAATATTCTCATTTAG
>NW_008379055.1:0-215 GCF_000622305.1 Nannospalax galili
CCACATGAAGTCCTTTCTTCATCCCTTATCACATATTAATTTCCAGACAATATGCTAAGAGCAGACATCTTATTTGAGCATTCACCCCAGAAATATATGATCTCTGTTGTACCTCATCCTAACAGGGAGAGCACAGCTTCAGGCCTTTTCTATAAACAACTCATGAAGATCAATTACCTTTCCCAAAATGACAAAACTAATAAATACTAAAATGG
>NW_008379056.1:0-215 GCF_000622305.1 Nannospalax galili
TATGTGAGTGCACCCATGTCATGCAGTGCCGCAGAGGTCAGAAGAGGGCCTTGGATTCTCCTGGAACTGGAGTTAAGGATGATTTGTAGCCGCCATGGGAGTGCTGGGAACCAAACCTGGGTCCTCTGCAAGAGCTATCAGCACTCTTAACTGCTGAGCCATCTCTCCAGCCCCCATAATTTATAATTTTGATGGAAGCAATACCAATTGTAGTG
>NW_008379057.1:0-215 GCF_000622305.1 Nannospalax galili
ATAATCATGTTGAAGACATACAAGAGTTTGGGAACTCCTAGTCTTGAGTGCTCAAAACAGAACAGTGAGCCTTTCTGTTTGGGGGGACTTAAGGATCCCTTTGCCCACTTCTGGACCAGCTCCAGTCTTCTGTTACAGTGTTCCATGGGGCACCACCTTTGTCCAGGAACTTGTATTCTGTTTAGAATTAGGGACCAGTTTCCAACCTGGTATCA
>NW_008379058.1:0-215 GCF_000622305.1 Nannospalax galili
CTAATAACAATAAGCAATAGTTGGGTAAAAATAAATTTAGGACTGAAATGAGGATCTTGATATTTAAATAAATAAAATCAATGAATCAAGGGTATTTTTCTTTGAAAAGATTAGCAAGATTGACAAACCTCAGCGAAATTAATCATAAGAAAGCTCGGACAAAGTTATTGATGTCATAGATGAAAAAGGAAACATGGGAAATGCTGAGGAGAGTC
>NW_008379059.1:0-215 GCF_000622305.1 Nannospalax galili
ACCATCTGCACGTTAGAGTGGGCAGGTGACATGACCATCTGCACATCAGAGAGCTCAGCTGACACGACCATCTGCTCGTAAGAGGGTGCAGGTGATAGGATCATCTGCACGTCAGAGGGGGCAGGAGGCATGAACATCTGCATGTCAGGGGGGCAGGTGACAATACTGTCTGCTATTCAGAGGGGGCATATGACATGACCATCTTTATGGCAGAG
>NW_008379060.1:0-215 GCF_000622305.1 Nannospalax galili
AGACTGGAAAGTGTGCCCTTGTTCACAGTGCCTCTCACTGCATAGCTCAGACGCTGGGCCTGTAATAGTGCAGTGTGTCACTCATCCACTGTAGCCCTCTCTAGACCAGGGTGGTCCTTAACTCACAGAGGTCCACCTGTCTCTGCCTCCCGAGTGCCAGGACTAAAGGCGTGTGCCACTGCACCCTGCCTTCATGGTTTCTTAACAGTGAATGC
>NW_008379061.1:0-215 GCF_000622305.1 Nannospalax galili
TCCTCCTATGACCAGGCCAAAGGGGACTGAACATTGTCCCCCTTGCCAACCGTCTATGACCTCCCTTCATAGCTTGTGAGCATGTGCGCAAACTGTGAAAGGAAGTGACAATTTGGAGAGGGGAATTCACAACTGAACGGGAATATGACTTCCCAAATATAAAGGTATAGCACTTAAGGAAGAAAAGGAGTAAAATATTAAACATCGCAATGTAT
>NW_008379062.1:0-215 GCF_000622305.1 Nannospalax galili
AGCTATACTTCAAATATTTTATTTATTTTAATATTTTATTATTTTTATTTTATGTGTATGAATGTATTATGTGCATGGATATAAGCCCACCTGTGTTGTGCAGTGCCCTCGGAAGTCAGAAGAGGGTGCTGGATCCCCTGGAACTGGAGTTATGAATGGTTGTCAGTTGCTGTGCGTGTTGGGAATCAAGCCCAGGTCCTCTGCAAGAGCAGTCA
>NW_008379063.1:0-215 GCF_000622305.1 Nannospalax galili
GTGATATTATATTGCTCCAATTAGCCATCAAAATATTACAACATGGCTTCTCAATGTTCCATTCTGACATAAAAATGCTCCAATCTTACATAGCAATGTTCCAATGCCAACACTACCGACACATGTGGCATTATTTTGCTCCAATGTGTCATCACAATGTTACAATATGAATTCACAGTGTTCCATTGTGAGATCACAGTGATCCAATATGACAA
>NW_008379064.1:0-215 GCF_000622305.1 Nannospalax galili
AACTATTGGTAGCTGATCACTACTGGGTGAGAGTTGGTCTTCTTTAAGAGATTGACTAGGTAGGTTGACCAAGGTCCAGTGGATAGCCTCACACTGAAGGGACATTTGGGGACACAAATTTGACTCAATAGTCCTTAATATATACTACGGAATACATGAAAACTAGTGTGTAGGGACTATTGGGGTACGGATAGGGGAGGGACCTAAATATGGTC
>NW_008379065.1:0-215 GCF_000622305.1 Nannospalax galili
TTTCCCTGTAAATCTGTATAATATTCACCATTAATAGCCACGCCACCATTTTACCTTAGGCTGTCTTGAAATTTCGTCCACCAGACTAATTAATCCATTGCTCTCCAAGTTAGCCCCAGCCAATCATTTAGGTTGAGGGCAGGCTCCAGTCAGACTCTTTGCCAAAATATCCCAAGTGCTCCTTAAGTCCTTATTTCCCTTGGGAACTACATTCT
>NW_008379066.1:0-215 GCF_000622305.1 Nannospalax galili
ATAAAGATTTTAAAATATTGTGGTCTTGAATAATAGATACTTTAGTTCAAGGTGAGGAAAAATTGACTGAATATACATTATGCATGAATATTGAAATTCTGTAAGTTCTTAATCTTATTCAGTAAACAAAATATTTGCCAAGGTTTATAGAAAGACTAAGCTATATTAACATTGTATTAATGAGAACTCAGCAGTAAAGCTCAGGGTTTTGCCAG
>NW_008379067.1:0-215 GCF_000622305.1 Nannospalax galili
ACCAAGAATTATATGAAGCATACTTGAATTTTAGTTAATAAGATTAGGAGTGGGAGGGAAACAGGGTAGGTAAGGGTAAGGATTAAGTATTAGATTAACTTTGAGAAAAAAATCAAGGTAGGTAAAGTAGGAGGGGAAAGTTGGGACACTCTTAGGGTTTTAAGATTTTAGAGACTGGGGCTGGAGAGAGAGCTCAGCAGTTAAGAGCACTGTAA
>NW_008379068.1:0-215 GCF_000622305.1 Nannospalax galili
ATGTCAATGACTTAATGTCATTTTACTGACATCCCCAAGAACTTAGCTTCTTTCTACTGTTTTTTAACTTCCTGTCTGGAACAGTGCTTAGCAAATTTATGCTGTAATTTATCCACTTTCACATCTGTCTTCTCAATGAGCATGTAAGCTGCCTGAGTTTAGGGAGTGTGCTGCCCTGGACTTGAAACCTAAGCTCTCGGTTCATGAGCCATTCA
>NW_008379069.1:0-215 GCF_000622305.1 Nannospalax galili
GGAATGTCCTCAAAGGACAGGATCCCAGCCTCCCTCCAAGCCCAAGATCCTGGAGTTGGCAAATCTAGAAAACTGAAAGGGCCTGGGCTTAGCAAACCTCCACCATGAGCCCTGGGTGACCCCACAAATGGAGGGATGAGCCATTGACTTTCTAGTTGACAGCAGAGCACAATATTCAGTTTTAAAAGAGACTATGGGAAAATTGACCAGTAAAC
>NW_008379070.1:0-215 GCF_000622305.1 Nannospalax galili
CACCACCTCCACCACCACCACCTCCACCATCTCTACCTCCTCCAGCACCATGACCTCTGTCATCTGGCTTGCAAGAAGGCTTTGGGCCATGTGCTTTTTGTACATGGGGCTGTTTTAAATCTGTACCAATATCCTACCTTCTGGTTGACAGGATGTCATTTTCTTTCCAATTTCTCTTCTTTTCATCTTTCCTTTTCCTTCTGTCCCCCCTCCTT
>NW_008379071.1:0-215 GCF_000622305.1 Nannospalax galili
TTTACCTGACTTGTTATGGGAAAACTCATCACACAGGAAGAGAAACCACCTCACTTTGAAAATTAGCTCTACTGAAGACCACCTTTTCTACCCAGGATTGGAGGTGGTGAATGACTGGCTCTGCATTGCACCAGGGCTCAGGGCCTGGCTCTGGGCTGGGGCCTGCCCGCTGACCCCCCACAGCCAGATTTTTATATTGAGAGGGTTTTTGGTTC
>NW_008379072.1:0-215 GCF_000622305.1 Nannospalax galili
GTGCACCACCACTCCCGGCTCATATTTTATTTTTCAGACAGGGTCTCACTGTGTAACACTGACTGGCCTGGAACTTACTATATAAACAGGGCTAGCCTTGAACTGACAGAGATCCTCCTGCCTCTGTCTCCTGAGTACTGAGTTTAAAGGCATATGCCACAATGCCTGGCTCTACCATACTTTTTAAAACCAACTTATTTTTTGACAGTTTCATA
>NW_008379073.1:0-215 GCF_000622305.1 Nannospalax galili
AGGAAATGACCAAAGCTAACCATGACAACAGAGTCAGCAACATTGGTAGCAATTTTGTCTCCAATCCCTGACTTTCTCACCCTTAACCCTGCCTGAGACATCACAGTGTATCTTCGGATACCAACTACAGCTCATTGGTCCCCCTCACTCTCCTTGATGCTTACTGACCTTCTTTCTTAGAACACATCAAAATTGGTTAAACCATTTTACATTCT
>NW_008379074.1:0-215 GCF_000622305.1 Nannospalax galili
AGGAAATGACCAAAGCTAACCATGACAACAGAGTCAGCAACATTGGTAGCAGTTTTGTCTCCAATCCCTGACTTTCTCACCCCTAACCCTGCCTGAGACATCACAGTGTATCTTCCGATACCAACTACAGCTCATTGGTCCCCCTCACTCTCCTTGATGCTTATTGACCTTCTTTCTTAGAACACATCAAAATTGGTTAAACCATTTTACATTCT
>NW_008379075.1:0-215 GCF_000622305.1 Nannospalax galili
ATAAACTTATCCCTAAATCAATCTTAATGCAAGCCCTAACAGGAAGCCTATTCCTGAACCTATGTCTAACCCTGCACTTAACCCTAGCCCTAACGCTAACCCTAACCTTCTACCTAACTTTTAGCCCAAAACCTAACTTAGGCCAAAACCTAACCCTATTTCTTAAAGTAAACCTAACCCTACAGTTAACTCTAACAGTAGCCCTAGCTGTAACC
>NW_008379076.1:0-215 GCF_000622305.1 Nannospalax galili
AGGGACGAGGAAACCTACTGAGTGGGAGAAAATCTTCATCAGCTACATATCTGACAGAGGATTAATAGCCAGAATATACAAGGAATTCCAAAAAGAAAGAAAGAAGAAGATAAATGACCCAATAAAAAGATTGGTGATAGACCTAAACAGACAGTTCTCAAGCGAAGAAATAAAAATGGCTTAGAAGCACCTTAAGAAGTGCTCAACATCCTTAG
>NW_008379077.1:0-215 GCF_000622305.1 Nannospalax galili
TTACTCCTTGCAAAAATGTATCTGCATCATCTTTAAGAGTTATTAAGTTTTTAGTAATAAATTATAATCTTGCTTAACATACTTCAGGTCTATATGTTTCTCACTTTAGGCAAATTCTTTTATTTTTCTATTTGTATTTCCATAAAGGATACTGGACTGGATGACTCCACCAAACATTCATCATTGAGTATCTATTTGTCTATTGTACTGTCATG
>NW_008379078.1:0-215 GCF_000622305.1 Nannospalax galili
GCCTTCACTCCTGAAGACTATTTTGGCTGGGTATAGAATTCTAAGTTGACAGTTATTTTCTTTCAACATTTGCAAAGGTTGTACCACTTCCTTCTGGCCACCATGATCCACTGAGGATCCCTCTGTTATTTGGATTGGTATTTCTGTGCAAGACTTCTCAACGTTGAAACTGCTGTTCATTTTCAGTGTAATTATGATATTCAGACATGGGCTTC
>NW_008379079.1:0-215 GCF_000622305.1 Nannospalax galili
TCTGGGTGCAAAGGATCAGGGAGCAGTGGGGAGTCTGGGCCAAGAGGGCAGCCCAGAGGTCTGGGGTGACAAGAGAAGAAATGGGTCAGTGCCCACACTAGGAAGGAAGATGGGGTGGAGGAGCTGGGAGGGTGAATGAGGTTGTGGGAGTCAAGGTGCAGTGAGCATGGTTGAACTTACCCAGGAAAGATGCTGGCCTCAGGAAGTTGGGGGTT
>NW_008379080.1:0-215 GCF_000622305.1 Nannospalax galili
GGTGCATTCACATACATGCAGGCAATGTACTCATAAACTAAAAATAATAAACTAAATATTTTTTTAAAAATTTTAAATGCTCCCCATTTATTGGCTAAACAGGTGTATATGCAGAGTCAGTAATGATCAAACAAGGATAGATAACATTTCCATCTCCTTTAATGTCCATTGCGTCTTTTGTTAGCAATCTTGAAAATCCCCTGCTCTAGTACTTC
>NW_008379081.1:0-215 GCF_000622305.1 Nannospalax galili
GAATTATTCATTTCAGTTTCTTCGCAGTACTGACTTACTATTCATACATTTTTTTTCTCTACCCTGATCATTGAAAATGTTTCTTTGTCCTTCAATTATCACTGATACTTACACTGGGTATAATAATCTGGGGTGTCAGCCATGGTTTTTCAGAAGGTAGAATACATACATTTAGGCCCTTCTGATTTTATTTCTATCAAATAATGAGATATTAT
>NW_008379082.1:0-215 GCF_000622305.1 Nannospalax galili
CTATGACTTCAAACTTTTTAGTTTCTACATATAAGTGTTGGCTTTTTCATTTATGTAACAGACTCCAGGTTCATTAATGTTTTAAATGAGGAGATTTCTGTCTTTTTAAAGACATTTGGATTCCTGTAGCGGATGATAGGAAGAGTGTCAGTGTTTCAGGGCATCTTAGGACACATGTCAAGTCCAAGTTACATGGAGACAATGCTGTCTCAAAA
>NW_008379083.1:0-215 GCF_000622305.1 Nannospalax galili
AATAGCTTACTGAAATAAGTGACTACTTAGGTTTCTTTTCTGGTAATTCTGGTGTAGAGAGCAAGAATTAATTTTTCTCACAAACTCACATATGTTGTTGTGTTACTGGATTAGGAGTCCCAGTAAATTCATAAATATGTGCTGTAAAATTTTGTTAGTCCATGCTTGCTGGTGAAAAATAAATGTATGCATTGGCTGGCAAGCATACCTCATCA
>NW_008379084.1:0-215 GCF_000622305.1 Nannospalax galili
TGTAACACTGTGATGTCACTTTGGAGAAATATAAGACACATGGGGCGATGTTATTAGCACATTTGGAGCATTGTGGTGTCTCAATGGAACTTTGTGATGTCATACTGTAGCATTGTAATGACAAAGTGTAGCAATATACTGCAAATGGGGCGATAGTGCTGGATATTGGAGCACTGTGATGTCACAATGGAGTATGGTGATGTCACAATGGAACA
>NW_008379085.1:0-215 GCF_000622305.1 Nannospalax galili
AGGGCTCACGTAAGAAGTATTTTGGTGGGAAGGTGAGGTCAGTGTGCAGGTCTCTCCTGTCTTGGTCATGTGGCTCTTCTGTGCTTCAATCCCTTGCAGCCACATCATTTTCACACCTATAGAGAATTGCCTAGGAGCTCTGTCCTGTTCTTCATCAGCTTTTATTCCTCAGTCATTCCATCTTACACCTCTAGCACTCCCCTCACACACCTCTG
>NW_008379086.1:0-215 GCF_000622305.1 Nannospalax galili
TTCTTCTCTCTCAGGTTCCTTCTTTCCCTTCACCTCCCTGTTTTCCTCCCATATTCCTGGTCCCTGCAGTTGCATCAGAATATGCACTTACCTATAAGGATCTGGTGCTAGAATCCACAGATGAGGGAGACCATACGTCTTTTGTTTTTCTGAGTCCAAGTTATTTCACTTAGTATAACTGTTTCTAGATCCATCCATTTACCTGCAAACTTCAT
>NW_008379087.1:0-215 GCF_000622305.1 Nannospalax galili
AATGTTATATTCGGTAATCACAATGCTCATTTTGCAATCACAATGTGCCAGTGGGTCTTTCCTATGGTCCGTTGTGTCATAACCACGCTCAATATACAAACACGGTGCTCAATGTCCCCTTACAATCACCCAGTGTGACATCACAATGCTCCAATGTGCCATCGCAATGTTAAAACATAACTTCACAATATTCCATTGTGAAAACACAATGCTCC
>NW_008379088.1:0-215 GCF_000622305.1 Nannospalax galili
TTGACTCTATTATGATCTTGACACAACAAAATTCTTCATGAATTCCTATGATAATACATCAGTCCAATAAAAGCAGTCCTGCTCAAGGATTGATTCTAAAATTTTTCAAAAAGTTGCTGCAGTGTGGTAAATACAAAATTGGTCTAATAATTGCTGCTATTTTGGGTCTTCTTACCTTGGCTGCTACTGCAACTGCCACTGGTGTGACATCCTCC
>NW_008379089.1:0-215 GCF_000622305.1 Nannospalax galili
TTGTTTTGTTTTGTTTTTGAGACAGAGTCCCACTCTGTAGCTCTGGTTGGGCTGGAGTGTACTACTTTACTGAGATTAACCCAAAATCATGGGTGATCTTTCGGCCTTAGACTCCTGAGTGCTGGCATTATTTGGTTGTGTGCCACTGTGCCCAATTCAGTCACATATTTTTCCTCCCACAAAGAAATTTTATTTATACATGTGTTTTACATCCC
>NW_008379090.1:0-215 GCF_000622305.1 Nannospalax galili
CCCTGTTGATGAACACAGGACAATCTCAGGACACAGGACTCAGAACATCAAGCTTGAACTGATCTGGAAGGCTCTTCCCTGAAGACCAGCTCCCACTTTATCTGAAGATATTATGTAAACTGCCAAGAGAGAAAACTAATCATAGATCCCATCCAGTGGTAAAGTCTGTAAAACACAACAATAGCCAGCCCAGAAAAATAATTGTTGCAGTCTCC
>NW_008379091.1:0-215 GCF_000622305.1 Nannospalax galili
AACAAGAAATTTTCTCTAGGAAACCTCAGTCTAATTCCTGACCCTGTGTCTTTGTCTCCTGCACTTGAAGAAGAATCTGGACGTGCCTTCTTCTTCAGCATAGGTATGTTATTGTTTTAGTTTCCTTATATATTGCTGTGATAAACACCATGACCAAACCAAAATTGGGGAGGAAAGGGTTTATTTGGCTTACAGCTTACAGTCCATTATCAAGG
>NW_008379092.1:0-215 GCF_000622305.1 Nannospalax galili
GTCTCTATAGTTCTGAATTCTGAGCAATTTTACTTGAATTCCAGAGTTGCCACTAACTCATCTCAAACATCTTTGATTTTTTTCACTATGCGATAAGGACTCAAAAACATAGAAATAACTGTTAAAATTTCAGATGAGAAAATTCAAAAGTATCTAATTCAGGATTAATATCTAATAAAGTTGGTAGAGCTTCTTAAATGTGATGGCACGGTCAG
>NW_008379093.1:0-215 GCF_000622305.1 Nannospalax galili
TCTTATCATGAGTCCAAAGCACACATTGTTTGGCTCCCCCAGCTGGCACCTAGCTCTATTTATAGCATCTGTGCTGTGACAGGCTGCACCGGTAATCTACTAATAAGAGGCAGAATGGGTCCAGATGGATTTTGCAAAGGGTGCACAGTCCACGGTTCATCCTCGTGAAAGTCCTGATGCTTTCTCTCCATGCTAGCAGAGACACAGTCATAAGT
>NW_008379094.1:0-215 GCF_000622305.1 Nannospalax galili
TCATAAAAGAGAAAAAGGAAGGGAGAGGTTGAAGCTATCTCCCTGTGATTGCATTGACTGACAACTTGATGCAGGCTTTTCGGCACACCTGTGAGGGTTTATCTAGGAGAAGTCAGCTTCTGGACATGACTGTCAGTGGTCATCTTGATTAGGTCAAATTAGGTTAGAAAGACACATCCTAAGTGTGGGTGTCACCATTCCTGGGCTGGGGTCAT
>NW_008379095.1:0-215 GCF_000622305.1 Nannospalax galili
GCACACAGAGCACAGTATTCCAAAACAGATCTTTTGGGTAAAGAACGGTGGACGTTATATGCAGGGTGTGTGCGTGCGTGTGTGTGTGTGTGTGTGTGTGTGTGTAGGGGGGGGATTACTTTAGACTCTGAGCATGGGTATAAATCAACACACTAAAATATGCAACAATTTCAGCTACTCAAGTATTTATTTCACTAGCAGAAAGAAGAGGGAGG
>NW_008379096.1:0-215 GCF_000622305.1 Nannospalax galili
CTAAATTTAGCAAATAAAATATATATTGTAAACAGTTATCTTGAAATCTAGGTAAATTATAGAAGTTTTGGAATAAATGTCCCCTATAACATGTAAAATGTACGTGCTCTTTTACTTACCGAGTATATCAGACATAAGTGGTATCAGCATGCAGATATTTCCTGTCACTTCTCTGGTGAACGTACATCCAACAATTCACCAAAGCAAAATGCACA
>NW_008379097.1:0-215 GCF_000622305.1 Nannospalax galili
TGGAATCAATAAAAGTTAATAAATATAAATAGTAAATAAATAAATAAATAATAAATAAATAAAAGTGCAGCATTTTCAACAAACTCTCAAAAGAAGAAATAAAAAGTGCTAAAAATATGGCCACTGGAGGCTTGCTCATGTGAGCCTGTGTCAGCAGTGGTATTGAGTGTGGGACCCATGTCAGTTCAATTAAACAAAGGCCCAAATGGGACGTA
>NW_008379098.1:0-215 GCF_000622305.1 Nannospalax galili
TAGGTGATAACAAATAACTTTTAGAAGTGGGGATCCAAGAATGGGAATATGCACATTGAGAAGGAAAGCCGCAAGGTGAAGGGGGCAGACACATCCTCTACGCTGATGAAGCTTATCCGTCCTCAAGAGACTGAAATGGAGATGTGAACAGCACGGAGAAGCCGCGGGCTCTCTTCTCTTCAGGAGGCAGCTGAGCACAGAAACTCTTGCAACAT
>NW_008379099.1:0-215 GCF_000622305.1 Nannospalax galili
TTAAAGAAGAGGACAAGAAATTGAGAGGGAATGGGGGACATGGGAAGAGTTTATCCCACTTCACAGTTGGGATAAACTAGAACAAAGATGTGCGAATGTCTTTGCTTATCCATCCAATCTTGTGGACTATCACAGAATGCTCATTTTAGAGAAACCCTAATGCCTAAAGAAAATGTCAGCCACCATTAAGAAATGACTCCTGTCTTAGGAAGCAT
>NW_008379100.1:0-215 GCF_000622305.1 Nannospalax galili
TTCTATCTCCAGCGTCTGACGTCTCGTTTCACCTCACAATGCAAAATGCACGTAGTCCATCCCCAAAGTCCTCAATGTTCCCAACACTGTTCAAAAGCTCAGTCTCTTCTGAGACGCAAGGCAACCTCATAACTACAAGCCCCTATAAACTAAAAGATCATTCGCAGACTTCCAGTATACAATGGCACAGAATAAACATCCTCACACTCTGTGCT
>NW_008379101.1:0-215 GCF_000622305.1 Nannospalax galili
GCAGCACCGTCGCCGCCATGCCGGCCCCGCTACGGAAGCCGGGACGAGCCGTCACCGTCGCCGCCGCACATGCGCATGCTCCGAGGCCGGCCGCCGCGGCCCAGAAACCCTGTGTTCGTTGTCATGGAGACCGAGGATGCTCTCTAGATGGTGAATGGCCTCACAAAGACCCAAAATGTAGTGCGTTTAGGTCGTTGACCGAAAAGAAGAAAGAC
>NW_008379102.1:0-215 GCF_000622305.1 Nannospalax galili
GGTGTACTGGTCATTTGAACATATCACTTTGTATGATGAATTTTTGATCAAGCCTATCTTCCTAGCTCAACTGAGAATTCTTTATAGACAGAACTGATGGCATTCGTCTTTGCATATCTCAAAATCTGCCACAGGACCTTTCTCCTAATGCACCTTTCGGCTAGTGGACATAGATGCCTGCTTAATTGAAGACACACATAAACCATATAAAGTGT
>NW_008379103.1:0-215 GCF_000622305.1 Nannospalax galili
ATCCCAGGCACCAGCACTCCAAGGTAAGGTTTCACTGGAGTCCAGTCTAGGGGGCGCCCTTGACTGACACCTTTTGGTGTTTTACTTCTGTGTCTGTTGCTCTGAACCCGGGGTTCATAGGCTTTGCCTCCCAGGTCTCTCAGAAATTCAAGTTCATCCTTGCTTACATATGAAGTTTGAAGCTAGGCTACATGAGCCCCCTAACCCCCATGACC
>NW_008379104.1:0-215 GCF_000622305.1 Nannospalax galili
GGAGAAGCAGCGGAGAAGCAGGGGCCTGCCAGCAACGCAGAGCAGATGTGCTGCGGGACCGGCGCCATGCTAGCAGCTGGCGCCCTGAGGTCCCTGCACACCTCATAGGCCATGACCTTGAACTTCTCATCTTTCTGTCTCCCTCTCCTGATTGCTAGGATCATAGGCCTGTTCACCCTGGTTTGTGGGTGCTGGGGTCTCATCCTGGGTTTCAC
>NW_008379105.1:0-215 GCF_000622305.1 Nannospalax galili
CAATTGATAGATTTTATCCTATTCTGTACGTTGTCTTTTCACTTGAATGGTAGTGACCTTTGATAGAAACTTTTTAATTTCATGAGGTTTCGTTTGTCAATCGTTGGTCTTAATGCATACACAATCAGGGTCTTGTTCAGAAGATCCTTTCCTGTGCCTGTAAGTTCCAGTGTATTCCTTACTTTCTCCTCTAGCAAGTCTTAAGCTGAGGTTCT
>NW_008379106.1:0-215 GCF_000622305.1 Nannospalax galili
GTAAGGTTTTTCTCCAGTATGAGTTCTCTTATACCTAATAAGTACTCTGTTAGGAGAAAAGGTCTTGTCACATTCTTCATTTTCTAGGGTTTCTCTCCTGTATGCATTCTGAGATGTTCTCTAAGATGAAAAAAATCGACTAAAAGGCTTCTTATAGTTTTCAGATTTGTTAGTTTTTTCTCCAGTATGAATTCTCATATGTATCCTAAGTGTTC
>NW_008379107.1:0-215 GCF_000622305.1 Nannospalax galili
GATAAAGAAACTTAAGTCTATTTGAGAACTTTTTCTGTTTTAGGAAATTGAAAGTTTTATGCTTTTCATGCCTGAATTCCTTCAGTTGTTCAGCGCCAAGCTCCAACTTTCCTAGCTAAACTAAGCTAATGTATCTTTAATAGAATGGAAGCAACTCTCAATCAAGAATGCAATTTTAAGGGGAAATTTTGTTTTAGTTTTAGCAGCAGAAAGAA
>NW_008379108.1:0-215 GCF_000622305.1 Nannospalax galili
GTATGCCCTGTCTTCAGCAATAGGGTCTTATCTTCAGGTTCCACAACTAGTCACATACACAGAATATGTGTCTGAGAGATGCCCAACCCTAAGTGATACACCTACAGTGAACCTAAGACTCATGGAACACAGCGGACCAGAGTTAGAAAAAAATACTACTGCATCCCTCAGCTCTCACCAGAGAAGCTTCCTCGTCCTACATACTGCAGTGCACA
>NW_008379109.1:0-215 GCF_000622305.1 Nannospalax galili
AACCATGAAAAGGAGAACAAGAAGAATCAGAACACAGATTCACAGTGTCAGCAGAGGCAGGTTCTCACCAGTCCTGAGCCTGGTGGTGCACACCTACGATGCCAGCATGTTCTACATAGCGGGATTCCTTTAAAAAAGTCAAAACTAAGTTAAATATAGAAATGAATGAGTTGTCACTCTAGAGCCACCAAATACTAAGGGGTAATAAGAATATA
>NW_008379110.1:0-215 GCF_000622305.1 Nannospalax galili
AAGAATTATAAATCTATGAGCATCTGCAATGTAAAGGTAGTTGCAATGTTAGCCCCCAGAAGAGCAAGGAGTAAGGAGAAGTAGTTGTAGCAAGTGGGATTCTTGCGCTACTTAACTTGAATATAAAACAGTAACAAATCTTCATTTGGCCCCCAGAACCAAAGGGAAGTTTAATTTTTAAATCAAACATATAAAGATGATTAATAAATAAGCTC
>NW_008379111.1:0-215 GCF_000622305.1 Nannospalax galili
AATAACAGCAATTTCTGAAAATCAAGATTCCAATTTACTTACCTACTTTGGGCTTCAATACAATCATTTATTAGGACACGGAAAGTGGTACCCAGAACCACTGCCACTGTGACTGTAATAATTGTCTTTCAAAAAGGAAAAAGTAAATAAAAAAAGGAATTTCCGTTAGAGATAACAAGATTTTACACATTGTTTACTATTTTAAGACATATGTC
>NW_008379112.1:0-215 GCF_000622305.1 Nannospalax galili
CCATGCTCCAGTGGATGGCTACTCATTCATGAGTATTCAGATGGCACAAATTGGAATTAGAAGGTTATTGAAAAAAACTAGGACATGAGGTTTGGAGAGGTGGGGTGTTCACTATAGGAGGAGTTAGGAGGAGAAGTGCGGATGAATATGTTCAAAACAAATTGAATGTATGCATGAAATGTTCAAAAATTAATAAAAATATAATTTAAAACATT
>NW_008379113.1:0-215 GCF_000622305.1 Nannospalax galili
AAGTTAGTCATGCTTGGTTCGTAATCCCCACTTAGCTGCACTACCAAATCAGAGATTAAGCATCATTTTTTAGCCCTTGGAGATTACATACTGCATTCCATTTCCTAATCAAGGATAAAAAAAAAAATCCCAAATAACTAATTCCGAAGACAGAGATTAGGAAGCTTTCTGATATTCTAGGATGGTGAGTGAATCCACAGATTTTTATATCAGTA
>NW_008379114.1:0-215 GCF_000622305.1 Nannospalax galili
GTCTCTGCATCATCTGTTTTCCATGGACTGTTGGCAAGTTTCAGTGGGATTCCATGTACTTTTAAAACACACACAACAAGAAGTGTAATAACATCTAATCAGTGACTGCTATAATAACTTAACCTATGGTCAGTACTTTAGCAGGTGGATCAATTTCATCTAAAAAAACAATTTCAGTGAATTCCCACTGGGGCCTATATGCTCTTCTGCCACAG
>NW_008379115.1:0-215 GCF_000622305.1 Nannospalax galili
CCAATGAAACAGACATGAGAGTTTTCTCTAGTGAGCCCAAGAAGGCTCATCATCATAAGGACCTTTGGTATACCATCATCTGACCAAAGACTGACTTGATAAACTACTCAGTCAAGGAGTGATGCCTAGGCAAGCAGGATTAAAATTACAATAGCATCCTCACAGAAAGTATCAGATACAACACTTCTAAAATGCTAGTCTGTAAATGAACAAGG
>NW_008379116.1:0-215 GCF_000622305.1 Nannospalax galili
ATCTGTTACAGAAATCAGCTCAGAATGGATTTTAGGCTTAAACATACAACCTAAGACTAAGAAACAACCAGAAGACACTGGAACAGGCAAGAAATTTTTTGACCAAGATCTAGCACACATAGGAGAATACAAATAAATGAATGAGAATTTGTTCTCTCTCTTTCTCTTTTTGAGACAGGGTCTCCCTGTAGCCCCAGCTGGCCTGAAACTCACTG
>NW_008379117.1:0-215 GCF_000622305.1 Nannospalax galili
TCCCTGGATGCATGGTCAAAGTCTGGGCTTGTGTGAGCAAAGCAAGCAGTGTTCTCCATGGTTTCTGCTGTACTTCCTGGTTGGAGAAAGTGCTGTGTGGAACAGCAAGCAGGTGTTTTTCAAGTTCCTGCTTTTGCACCTTCCTTGAATGATGGAGTGTAACTTGTGAGCTGGAATAAACCCTTTTCTTCTCTAAGAGTTTTGGTCATGGCATT
>NW_008379118.1:0-215 GCF_000622305.1 Nannospalax galili
GACACACATCAAAAAGATCATTCACCATGATCAAGTAGGTTTTATTCCAGATATGCAGGGCTGGTTCAATATATGCAAGCCAATAAACGTTATTAATCATGTAAATGGACTCAAAGACAAAAACCAGATCGTCATCTCAATAGATGCAAAAAAGCCTTTTGACAAAAATTCAGCATGCATTTACATTCAAAGTCCTAGAGGGAATTGGACTGGAG
>NW_008379119.1:0-215 GCF_000622305.1 Nannospalax galili
TGACTCTGTCAACCAAAGATGCATAAGGAGGTTGGAAATTGAGTCATCTGGATATCATGTCTCACACCTGAAATTGGAAAAGTAAAACAAGTATGCAGTATTAATCACTTTTCAAATGACTTCTCTGAGAAACCATACATCATTCATAGGACTTGGACTGAAACATTAAATAAAAAACACCTCCACATCTCTTTACCTGCAAACCAGAAAAGTAG
>NW_008379120.1:0-215 GCF_000622305.1 Nannospalax galili
CATTTATGTTGCATGTTTTGGTGGGCTTGTTTGTTTGCTTGATCCTGTTTTTGGTGCTTTTTGGCATTTATTGGTCTGGATGATACAACCTGGGTGTGGACAGGGAGGAAATTGCTTGTTTGATTATATGGAACCGACTTGGGTTGTCAATCAAGGTGCCTTGTTTCCTTCAGGTTTATGCAAAAGATCCAAATCTTTTCTCTGGAATTTGACAT
>NW_008379121.1:0-215 GCF_000622305.1 Nannospalax galili
TTATGCACTGTGTACACTTGAGAACTGAATTATTAGTGAATTCAAAACAGCATATGTTTGTCTTAAACAATTGGATTACATATAGGTAAAGCTAGAAGAGACTTTAGATACTGTGTCTTCTGCCTCTCAACGGTAGAGGGTCCTGGCCAAGGAAATGTCCCCAGTTGAGAATTCCCCTCCAGGACTGCTCCTTGATGACATGTTTAAACTTGTTC
>NW_008379122.1:0-215 GCF_000622305.1 Nannospalax galili
TGTTTGAATTTTTAAGGACTGTGGAACATTTAATTTTATACTAATTTATAATATATTAATATTAACATGAAATTTGGGGGATAAGAAATGGAAAGTTTGTGGTTTAATAGTGATGTGTTTGTGTGTCAATTTGACAATAGTTCAGGTAGCTTCAGTTGTCCACTTGACATTCCCAGGTGGAGGGAAACTCACCTGAGGTATTTCCTCCATTTTAC
>NW_008379123.1:0-215 GCF_000622305.1 Nannospalax galili
ATTTGAGATTTTTATGCTCTGGAAAAGTACTCACAAAAGGAATTTATGGAAAGAAGAGAATATTTTGGCTCACAATTTGAAGGGATACAATATATCATGGCAGGGAGGAAATGGTTTTATGAGTGGCTCCACCCTGTGGCTAGGTGCATAAAGCAGCTGGTAATATTGTATCAGCACCCAGAAATCAGAGATAGATGAATGTTGGTGTGCTTACT
>NW_008379124.1:0-215 GCF_000622305.1 Nannospalax galili
GACACGACCATGTTCATGTCAAAGAGGGCAGGTGGCACAAACATTTTCACGTGAGAAGGGGCAGGTGTCATGACCATCAGTACGTCAGAGGGGGCAGGTCACAGGACCATCTTAATGACAGAGAGGGCATGTGACACGATCATGTGCACATCAAAGATGGGAGATGACACGACCATGTGCATGTCAAAGAGAGCAGGTGACATGACCATATGCAC
>NW_008379125.1:0-215 GCF_000622305.1 Nannospalax galili
AATCAGTAAATAGAAAGTAAAATAAACTTAGTCATCATTTTAGAACAATAGTAGTTGTAGGTGGACACTATAGTATTGGAGACCAAGATTTGAAGCCTTACACCCGAGCAGTATTTTTTCTGTTAAGAAGAAAATCATTACTGAGAAATAATTGTCTAAATAAAATTTTACCTGGACTTAAGTCTAATGTCTGAGAAATACAATTTTTTTTGGAC
>NW_008379126.1:0-215 GCF_000622305.1 Nannospalax galili
CTGTTTTCCATTTCATTCATTCTAGCAGTGAGGCTTTCCCCTGTTGTTTAAGTTGGCTTATTGAGTTATTTGCTTCCTTCCTCATTTCAGCCTGAGTTTTCTTAACTATTTCTATCTCTTTTGTGAATTCAGTCAGTTTATCCCTATCTTCTTTTCATTCCTTGATTTGTTTGTGTGTTCTTTAAATTCATTGAATTCCTTGTTCATGTTTATGA
>NW_008379127.1:0-215 GCF_000622305.1 Nannospalax galili
TTTAAAATAAAGTAAATTTGACAAAATGTATGATCAAGACCTTTATAGTCTCGCAGTTGCAAGATTGGCACTCAGTCTTACCACCTACTGATCAGCAGCCTTGATGCAGTGCCCCCTTTATGGAGCTTCCTTCCTGTGGCCAATGGGATAGAGCACTCTTTGGAATATTTAATATAAGAAGGAGATAGGTAATCAAAAAGTAGTGTAGAAAGGGC
>NW_008379128.1:0-215 GCF_000622305.1 Nannospalax galili
AGAGGAGCAGAGGGGGGCCCAGAGAGGAGGAGAGGGGGGCCCAGAGAGGAGGAGAGGGGGGCCCAGAGAGGAGCGGAGGGGGGCCCAGAGAGGAGGAGAGGGGCAGATTTCCCTAAAAAGAGAATAACAGGGGCATGCTCTTCATTCCAACAGTGTGAATATTATTTGCTCATGGTGTGTATTCAAACAATACAGGAAAGCTTCCGGAAGGGAGG
>NW_008379129.1:0-215 GCF_000622305.1 Nannospalax galili
CAAGCCCTGCCTGGGTTACAGGGTGAATTTGAGGCTAACCTGCACAACTTATCAATGCTCTGTCTTAAAATAAAAAGTAAAAAAGGGGCCCTGGACTCAATTCCCAGTATCTATATAATTGTATGTCTGTTGAATCCAATTAAATATTTGGACTTACATGTCTGTTTTTATAATTTTATTTTTGGTGATTTACTTTTATTGTATTTTATAAAAGT
>NW_008379130.1:0-215 GCF_000622305.1 Nannospalax galili
AATGTCACAATGGAACATTGTGAAGTCATATTGCAATATTGTGATGGTAGTATGGAGAATTCTGTGGTCAAATTTGCTGATTGTGAGGGAACATTGAGTACCACATTTGCATATTGAGCATGATGACGACACAGTCGATCATGCTAATGACAAAATTGTGCATGACGTTGGCACAATGAGCATTGTGTTGGCATATAGGTGCATTGTGATGGCAC
>NW_008379131.1:0-215 GCF_000622305.1 Nannospalax galili
GGCAAGGGCCAGGTGTCCTACTCTTTTCTGGTAATGCCGGACTGCCCCTACCCACTCTTGTGTAGGGACTTCCTCACCAAAATTGGGGCCCACATTCATTTCTCACCCGATGGGGCTTATTGGATGGATGAAAGAGGCCATCCTGTTCACGTGCTAACCCTGCAACTGGGAGATGAATTTAGATTGCATCAGAGACCTAATCCTCAGCCAGACAG
>NW_008379132.1:0-215 GCF_000622305.1 Nannospalax galili
GGCATATACTATCAATTACTTACACTTTTGTGGAATTCAAACTGAATTAGACATTCTGTATTTTTATTAGCTAAATGTTACAACTTTATAAGCTCTTCCACAGCCTTTTGAAATTGTTTTCTGAGAAAAAAATTGTATAGAAGAGTTTTATTAATTGGGGAATATAGGTAAGGAAAGTTTAGTGGGCCCAGGAGGCTCCTGATTACTTTCTAAAG
>NW_008379133.1:0-215 GCF_000622305.1 Nannospalax galili
ACAACCTCAGGCACGTGTTGCCATGATTGGCTCTATCATGGTTTTAATTTAATTCCTCTAATGACTAATGATGTGGAATATTTTTTTGTGCATATTTCCAAGCTTCTATCCCTTTTGAGAAAATATCTATTCGTGTTTAACATATTTTCTAATTGGATCAAGACTATAATTATTATTTTTTACTGATTTATGAAAGTTTTAGTATAGTCAACATA
>NW_008379134.1:0-215 GCF_000622305.1 Nannospalax galili
CAGGTGACACGACCATCTTTATGACACAGAGAGCAGGTGACTCGACCATGTACACGTCAAAGAGGTCACGAGACACAACCTATGGGCGGCTGCGCTCTCTCTGGGCGCAGCCGTATGCTCACTCACTGTGGGCCGCAGACTTCCCGGTGGCTGCTTTGGGTCCCCGCCTGGGCTCGGCGGCTCGGGTCCCGCGTCTCTGGGGGTGGCGGTAGCTG
>NW_008379135.1:0-215 GCF_000622305.1 Nannospalax galili
ATAACTTTTCTCTTTAGTCGTTCATTTTATTGGTTCTACTTTGTTATGAATAATAAAAACTCTTAGGAAGAGAAAAAAAATGCCTTTAGGACCAACAAGGATGGGAAACCATGTTGTTTTGCAGCCTTGTGAACAGTAGAAACAACTGTCCTAATGCTGGTACTCACAGAAAGACAGATGAGGAGGATGTGTGGATGGTGCCCTACGGATAACAA
>NW_008379136.1:0-215 GCF_000622305.1 Nannospalax galili
CATATTCTTCTGTCTAAAGCAGTTTATCCTTGTTAGTTTTTCATAAGCCATGTTTGATTTCTCATAAAATAACAATGCTTATAGCAAATTTTCTTAAACCTAAATTGCTAAACTTATTTTAACTATACTTATCAACAACAAAATACAACAAAACTATTACAACAAAAATTAGTAATATCAACAAGAAAATGTTGAATTAGTTTATTGAATTTCAC
>NW_008379137.1:0-215 GCF_000622305.1 Nannospalax galili
TATTTTTAAAAAATTTACAGAAAGTTTCTCACTCTTCTCTATGGTCCCTAAATAGTGGCTAGGTTATCTAAGGAGAGAAAACAAGGTCATTTAAAACTAGGATATTACCGTAACTGTCAATTCCCCAAAGTATTCACAGATGTCTAACATTCAATTTTCAACCTGTTAAGAAATAAAACAGGCTGGGCTGGGAAATGGCGGTCAGTAAAGTGCTG
>NW_008379138.1:0-215 GCF_000622305.1 Nannospalax galili
TGGCACATTGGAGCAATATAATGCCTCATGTGGCCATAGTGTTGGCACATTTAGCATTGTGATGTCATATTGGAGCATTGTGATGTGATATTAGAGCATTTTGAGGACACAATGGAGCATTGTGATTACATATTTGAGCGTTATGATGTCAAACTGGCAGCTTCTGAGGGGACATTGAGCACCGTGTTTGCATATTGTGCATGATGACAACACAA
>NW_008379139.1:0-215 GCF_000622305.1 Nannospalax galili
TGTTCACTGTATTCGTTAAAGCCCTGAGATTCAGGGAGGGCTTGCCTACACATGGCCTAGAAGCTTGCAGGGAAGCCCTACAGTACAGGGCATGGGCATCCAAACCACTTTCCTTCTTCAAATCTTGGTCAGGCCTTTGAGGATGGATTTGGTGAGTTTTGCAGATGTTCTGCACCTCTGTTTTCTCATCTATAAAACATGGAAAATTGAGGTGT
>NW_008379140.1:0-215 GCF_000622305.1 Nannospalax galili
GTCCCTGGAAATTCTGCTTGCTTAGATATAAGTTTGTGCTTTTCTCCCTTGAAGCAACCCTTCCCTATAACTCTCATGTTTAAATCTGCATTGAACTACCTTTATGTTAGCTATTCCCAAACTCCTATCAGTAACTGAAACCAGGAATCTTAGTTTAGCTTAAATGAAAAAAGTCTCTCATATCAATAAAAGCTCTGCCAGGCTCCTGGAGATGG
>NW_008379141.1:0-215 GCF_000622305.1 Nannospalax galili
ACCCAGTGTCCTGCTTAATCTAGAAAATAAAATATACAGTTTACCTGGCAAAATGCTCTGATGCTGTCTGTGACTATGGAACACTGAGCCCCATGCAGGTCCCACAAGGTTTTCATTTCCCACTCAGGACACCTCCATTTGGGTAGAGTCAAGTATGTGATTATTTCATTAGTACAGAGTACACGGAGCTGGGGATGAGGTCAATGGCAGACAGT
>NW_008379142.1:0-215 GCF_000622305.1 Nannospalax galili
GATCTCGCCTTTCCTCTCCCTGATGATCTAATTGCATGATGTCACATTCTGAGACTTGGAAATAACTTGAAAATAATAACTCAAACCTGTGCAACAAAAAAGAATGCTTTTTTTTGGGGGGGGGGTGCCTGGTTCTCCTCACCCTCGTTTTGCATGACCGATGCCAAACCCCTTTTCCTCCTACCCCCTCCCCATCTCTCTCTCTTCCTCGTCTG
>NW_008379143.1:0-215 GCF_000622305.1 Nannospalax galili
TGCTGTTGTGATGGGATGTCATATGAGTGGTCCAGGAATGTTCACTTTCCTTCATGGAATTGGTTGGCAGCTGAAGTCTTATAGGAGATACTGGGGTTGATTTTTGGAGGTGACGTGTCCTTGGTCAGAGCAGCTGAAATGGGCTTCTTCTGGATTGGCCTGTGAGATGATGTTTTGTAGGGTGCAGGCCTGGCAGCAGCCACCTGAGGGACAGT
>NW_008379144.1:0-215 GCF_000622305.1 Nannospalax galili
TATTTAAGGAGAACATTGTGAGAACTACAGATACTTAACTACCTACAAAAAATATTACATTTAAGTGGATCAATTATAAATAAGACTACATTAAAAGTGAAAAGCTTGTGAGCATAAGTTTACATTTAAAAATACATTCAGAACTTCATCTTAAATCGTGGATTTCAGTAGACCTGCATTTTATAACTTCTGCATCTGTTTATACACTTTGGATT
>NW_008379145.1:0-215 GCF_000622305.1 Nannospalax galili
TCATCTTTGATAAATTTACTAAGTGATTGGTGAGAGTGTATCAGCAATAGCTCATTCCTAATAAAGCAAAGCAAAATGTAGAGTAGTGGATCTCAAAGATGTCCTCTCCTTAAGTGATAGATCATTCCTGTATTCTATGAAAGCAAAAATCTATCCAACATGTCACTTTCTCAAAAAGTATATATTAAACAGGGTAGCTATTTTTCCAGGCATAA
>NW_008379146.1:0-215 GCF_000622305.1 Nannospalax galili
GGGACATGATGGGACACAGGTGAAGCCTTCAAAATGAGGAAGAAACCCGTCCCGGTCTCCCAAGGGCCTGCGCGTCTTCAGCTTCAGGCCTGTCCCCTCCCTTGGCAGGGAGCCCTGCCAGCTGGACAGTGCTCTCGGGGGCAGGTGGACAAAGAGGGAGGGTCGCAGCCTCCTGGCCTGGGGGTGCTTAGCTCCCACCGAGCCAGATCGGGTGG
>NW_008379147.1:0-215 GCF_000622305.1 Nannospalax galili
AACTCTGTAATAATCTCCGTATGTTGCAAAAGAAACTTCTTTGATGAGTGGCTACAGGGATACTTGTTCATAAATGTAAGGATCCATATTTTGCACATAGTTTGTTTAGGGATGTGACAGTCTTGGAGTTTTCTCTAAGATCTATGACCTCCCCAGTCATGTGCATTTGGTTATGTTTACAGTACCACACATGAGTTCCCTCTCATTGAGTGGGC
>NW_008379148.1:0-215 GCF_000622305.1 Nannospalax galili
ACCTGCAGATGGTCGTGCCACCTGCCCTGTCTGCCGTGCAGATGGTCGTGTGACCTACCCTCTCTGACGTGCACATGATCGTGTCACCCTCCCCTCTGATGTGCAGATGGTTGTGTCAGCTGCCCCCTCTACCTTCCAGATGGTCATGTCACTTGCACTCTCTGACGTGCAGATGGTCGTGTCAGGTACCCCCTCTGAAGTGCACATGGTCATTT
>NW_008379149.1:0-215 GCF_000622305.1 Nannospalax galili
GGATTTAAGAAGTTCATTTAGATAGCAGGTTTGTTAGAGATGCCCCAGAAACGATATTCTACAAAGCAATGCAGAGAGAAAGAAACAGACTTTCTATAGCTCAAAGTTGGCGGGGGTTGGCGGGGGGGGGGAGATGAGTCAAAGAGAAAAGATGGCTAAAAAAAAAAAGAATAAGGTAATTAAAGGAGAACAAAAATTGGAGAAAAAGAAAAAAA
>NW_008379150.1:0-215 GCF_000622305.1 Nannospalax galili
GTGTCAGCTGTTAGACTTAATGCTTGAGTTATTGGAATCCTGTTCAGAAAGATCTTTCCTGTGCCTATAAATTCTAGTTCATACCTGATTTCTCCTCTCTCAGATTTAGGCTATTGGGTATTATGTTGTGGTGTTTTACTCATTTGGAGAAGCCTTCTGAGTAGTACTGGAAATAGGGATCTAGTTTCATTCTTCTACATGTAGCTATCCAGTTC
>NW_008379151.1:0-215 GCF_000622305.1 Nannospalax galili
TGTGACTTCATAAAAGGGTAACAGCTATGGTAATGAAAGGACTAGGACAGAAGGTATCAGAGGGACCCCTGGGCTGGGCAGGGACATTTGGGTGATGGTGAGGATTGACTCTACCCCATTTTCTTGGATTAAGACCTGATTTACCACTAGTGTGATGTAGTTCGAGATTATGACCTCGATGGAGATGATCGAGGAGGACACAATGTGGTCCTTGA
>NW_008379152.1:0-215 GCF_000622305.1 Nannospalax galili
TTTTTTTTAAGGATGTTTGTATATATTTTCTTCTATTTTAGTAATAAAGGTTTATTTATATTATATCCTTTAGTTAACACATACCATATAACATGTACCATATAACACATACCTCAGGGAAAGCTTTTTTTGTTTTGAGACCGGATCTCCCCATAGCCCCAGCAGACCTGAAACTCATTGTGTAGACAAGGCTGGCCTCAAACTCACAGAGATCC
>NW_008379153.1:0-215 GCF_000622305.1 Nannospalax galili
TTGCTCATATGAACAAAGCAATTGTGATGGCATGTACAAGGCCCATGTATGCTCAAAACAGACAAAATCCCAGCATGGATGTGGGGAAGAGACCCTGCCTGAAGTATTGGCAACCGATGGCTGCAGAGAGGGGAAAAGTCTGTCTCCTTAAGGGTTAGACACGATTGTTCACCCAGGCTCCAGTGGATGGCCTAATACCAAACGGCATTTGGAGA
>NW_008379154.1:0-215 GCF_000622305.1 Nannospalax galili
CCCCAGTGTCTGGGGTGCCAAGACAAGGAATGGGACAGGACTCAGGCTAGGGGGAGAGTTGTGCAGGGGAGATGGGAGGGTAAATGTGGCTGGGGGAGTCAAGGCGCAGAGGGTGAGATAGACTTTCCCAGCAGAGAGGCTTGCAGGCCCAGGGAAGCAGAGGGAGGTGAGGGTGTGGACACAACATCTTAATCATCTCTATATCCCCTTCCCCA
>NW_008379155.1:0-215 GCF_000622305.1 Nannospalax galili
GCACAGGAGAGCATTATAATGATACATGTGGCCATAGTGCTGGAATATATGAGCATTTTGATGTTACGTTGGAGCACTGTGATGTCACATTTTACCATTGTGATTTCTCTTTAGGGTATTTTTGAGGGGAGATTGAGCAATGTGTTTGCATATTGAGCATGGTTATGAAACAATGGATGTATGTAATAACACATTGGTGCATTGTGATAGCACAA
>NW_008379156.1:0-215 GCF_000622305.1 Nannospalax galili
AACTGGTAAAAGAAAGGAGCCAGGGGCTCCTCCCAAGCTCATGTGACCCCCCTGAGGCACAGGTCCTCAAATGACCTTAAGAATACAAATAAATTGGTTTATCAGGGCCAACTGTATGGCTTTAAGTATCCAAAAGGAAAGAATCACCAAAGATTAAAGGGTCCATATAATTTCTTAAGAGTCCATATGTATAGCTAAAGGCTACATAACAAGTA
>NW_008379157.1:0-215 GCF_000622305.1 Nannospalax galili
TCACCATGCTCAATAGGCTAACACCATGCTCAATGTCCCCTCACAATCCCCCAACATGACATTATAATGTTCTATGGTGACATCACAACGTTACAATATGACTTCAAAATGTTCCATTGTGAGATCACAAGGCTCGATGGTGCCATTACAATGTTATAATATCACTTCACAAGGTTTCATTTTGACGTCACAATACTCCAATGTGCCCACACTAT
>NW_008379158.1:0-215 GCF_000622305.1 Nannospalax galili
CCCCCCCACACAACATATTCCAAACCAGTTTTGTTCTATTTAATTTTAATTTTAGTTTTTTTGGGGGGAGGGGTTTTTTGTTTTCTGGTTTTTTTTTTTAATTTTTATGTTTGAGACAAAGTCTCACCTATGTAACCCCAGGCTGGCCTCAAACTTGCCATACAGCCTAGGCTGGCCTTTAAAGAGCCTCCTGCATTAGCCTCCCAAGTGCTCAA
>NW_008379159.1:0-215 GCF_000622305.1 Nannospalax galili
TGCTGGCCCACCACCTATTTCTCACTTCCCCTTTGGGCCCTTGTTTAATTGTGCCAACATGGGTCCCACGCTCGACGCCACTGCTACTGCAGGCGCACGTGAGCAAGCCTCAAGTGGCCCGGAAGCCGCCACCTCCCTGTGCTCATGAACCAGCCCTGGCTCTTCAATCTTTCTTCCTCCTCTTCTGCAATGGTCCCTGAGCCATGGGTGGGTGA
>NW_008379160.1:0-211 GCF_000622305.1 Nannospalax galili
AGACTTCCCAATCACTTCCCAATCTCTGCATCTTCCTGAAAATGCTTCTAAGGTGTGGTAGGGATTGTCCACGTTCTGTCAGTGGTTGAAAACTAGTGAATCATAATGTTCCACAGCCCAGGGTTCAGGTGCTGTACAGCACGGTTGTGGACACTTAACCAGACATGGGTCCACACGCTACCTACATCTATTGAACTCAATCCTGGTTTCC
>NW_008379161.1:0-215 GCF_000622305.1 Nannospalax galili
TGTGCATGTGCGTGTGTGTGCATATGTGCATGTGTATATGCGTGTGTATGCACGTGTGTGTATGTGTGTATGTCCGTGTGTGTATGCATGCATATGTATGTGTGTACATGCATGTATGTGCATGTGTGTGCATGTGTGTGTATGTGCGTGTGTGCGCGTGAGTGTGTGTGTGCATGTGTATGTGCGTGTATGCACATGTGTACATGCGTTTTTGC
>NW_008379162.1:0-215 GCF_000622305.1 Nannospalax galili
TAAGAGAAAATGATGCTCCACATAGAAACAGAATTGTAGTAATGAAGAAAGTTAAGAGGAAGCTGGGGGTTATGTGTCAAAGCAGAGCGATGGCGTTACCTCAGTAATACGTTTAGAGATCTCACGTATAACATGCGGACCGTAATTAAAATATTGTATCATGCACCATATATTTCAGAAATTTCAGGCATGCTTACCAGAAAATAAAAAGGAAA
>NW_008379163.1:0-215 GCF_000622305.1 Nannospalax galili
ATGGGTCTGTTTAAGCTGTTAATCTCTTCTTGGTTTAGTTTTGGTGGTTAGCATGCCTTTAGATATCCGTTCATTTTTGTTAGGTTTTCAAATTTAGTAGAATATAGGTTTTTAAAGTATTCCCTTTTAATGTTCTGAATCTTTCTGGTTTCTGTAGTGATGTATCCCCTTTCATCTCTGATTTTGTTGATTTGGAGATGCTCTTTCTTTCTTTT
>NW_008379164.1:0-215 GCF_000622305.1 Nannospalax galili
GAACTTCATGACTATAAAACAGAGATTAAACCCAACTCAGTAATAGTAGGTGACTTTAATATCCCACGATCTTTAATAGATCAACTGGACAAAGAATAAACAGAGAGACAGCTGATTTAAATGATGTCTCACATGAAATGGACGTAACAAACATCTATAGAATCTTCCATCCAAGCACCAAAGAATGCACTTTCTACTCAGCAGCCCATGCAAGT
>NW_008379165.1:0-215 GCF_000622305.1 Nannospalax galili
AGAGGGCAGGTGAAACGACCATCTGCACATCAGAGTGGGCACGTGACAGGAACATGTGCAAGTCAGAGGGGGCCGGGGACACGATTATGTGCATGTCAGAGAGGGCAGGTGACACGACCATCTGCAAGTCAGGTGGGCAGGTGACACGACCATCTGAATATCATCGGGGTCATGTGACACCACTATCTGCACGTCAGAAGGGGCAGCTGACTCGA
>NW_008379166.1:0-215 GCF_000622305.1 Nannospalax galili
CTGTCCAAGTGCTGTCGTTTTGTGTCCAAACAATGCAATTGCTTTCTATTCTCCCACCGTCTCTGGCTCTTAGAATCTTTCCACCTTCTGTTCCATAATGATCCCTGAGCCTTAAAAGCAGAGGTTATGATATGTGTCCCATTTAGGGCTTAGCACTCCCAAGTCTCATTATTTGCATGTTGAGCAGTTGTGAGTCTCAATGTTAATCATCATGC
>NW_008379167.1:0-215 GCF_000622305.1 Nannospalax galili
TCACAGAGATTCGCCTGCCTCTGCCTCCCAAGTGCTGGGATTAAAGGCACAGTGTTCCATGTCCAGCAGAAGACATTTTAAATGCCCATACAAAGGCAGTGAAATTATACTTTTAAATGCTCTTAAAACCTGAAGCTCCTGTGTCCTCTGCAGGCCAGCACATATAAATAAAACACAAAATTGTGTATTGCTTTATATACAGACTGTGAATATGC
>NW_008379168.1:0-215 GCF_000622305.1 Nannospalax galili
GGCCAGAACAAAAGATTTAAAACCGCCACTTTTTTTTCTGCAGATCTAGAGGCTTGTAACTTACTAAGGCGCTTCAACCCTCTAGCGTCTGACTGCTGAAAAACATCTTCCCTTCATAATGGGAAATTCAGCATCACACCAGAAAAAACACCAAATTCGTTCCGTTAAGACCCTGCTTAAATCTAGAGGGCTTAAGATCTCTCAAAAAGAAAGCT
>NW_008379169.1:0-215 GCF_000622305.1 Nannospalax galili
GTTTGGAGGTGAGTCCTAAATCATAGTGATGGTTATTAAAATAGCTTCAAAAACGACAGCCAAGGAGAACTTACCAGATTTCTTCAACCTGGCTGTCTGTGAATCCTTATCAGAGACTGGACTGGTCTGGTTCTCTGTTACCTATCCATGGTAAGAAACTTTATCCTGCCCAGGGTTCTCCATAATGCTGCCTTGACTTCCTTGTTCCATAAACT
>NW_008379170.1:0-215 GCF_000622305.1 Nannospalax galili
TTGTTTTCAGTCAACCATTCAAGGAATGGTTATATATTGTTCACCAATGGTGAGGCTCTTCTTGTGAAACCATAGGTGTGTATGTATATACATGTGTAGGGTGCGCATATATGTGTGCAGATATGAGTGCGTGTGTGTGTATGCATGTGGAGGCCAGAGGCCAATGTCAGGCATCTTCTTTCCTCGTTCCCCACCTCATTTTTTATATTTTACTT
>NW_008379171.1:0-215 GCF_000622305.1 Nannospalax galili
TTATTTTGCTACATATGACAACCAAAACAAAGCCTGTCATTGTAAAAAGGAAAGTGGGAAGGTGTCCCACCCAATTTTCAACCTTCCTGCTCTCTATTTGACCAGCCCTCACTTTTTCCAGGGTCTCTTGCTCAAAGCGCTATCCAACAAACCTTTTTTTTTTCTGAATTTTTCATTTTATATCTTGGGTAGGGAGGGGGGAGATGGAGAAACTT
>NW_008379172.1:0-215 GCF_000622305.1 Nannospalax galili
GAACAGTGTTATGGCACATTGGGGCATTGTTATGCACACTGAGCAATGTAATGGGACATTGAAGTATTGCTATGCCATATTGCAGGATTTTGATGACAAATGGGGGCATTGTGATTGTACACTGAGCACTGTTTTCACATTGGAGCATTGTGATGCCACTGTGAAGCATTGTGATGGCATAGTGAGCATTGACATGACACGTTTTGGCATTGGGA
>NW_008379173.1:0-215 GCF_000622305.1 Nannospalax galili
ATTGGCTTCTACACCTTTGCAGCCCATCGGCCTCCAAACCCTTGTGGCCCACTGCCCTTCAGGACTCTGCATTCCATTGGCCTGCAGACCCTTGCTCAGATCATCTGTCTCCAAACTCTTGCCCAGCCACCCTGCTCTTGCTCTGCTATGGCTGCAGCACAATTCCAGCAGCACAGGGAGGCAGATCATTCTTATATCCACACCACCATTAGATC
>NW_008379174.1:0-215 GCF_000622305.1 Nannospalax galili
TATAAAATCAAAATCAAGGGTGGAAAAGTAGTGATAAGAAATCAAAGACTAAAGACTAGCATGGTGGCACACCTCTTTAATTCCAGTACTTGGGAGGCAGAGCCAGGCAAATCTCCATGAGCTCGAGGACTGCCTGGTCTATATAGTGAGCTCCAGACCAGCTGGAGTTACAGGAAGACCCTGTCTCAAGAGACCAAAAAAAAAAAAAAAAAAAA
>NW_008379175.1:0-215 GCF_000622305.1 Nannospalax galili
CTTGCGCTGAGTAGGACTTTGAAGAAGAGGGTCCTCACTTAAATAGAAGAGGCATTGGTTCTAAATGATAAATGATATTATGGGCATAAACATGCTCAAAAATATGAAGGGATGATTTATCATTGCAGTAACATGGAAATTGTTTAAACAATTGAGAAAATTAAGTGAATTACAGAAATAAGTTCGTAAGCACAGACAACAGAAGCAGAGGACGT
>NW_008379176.1:0-215 GCF_000622305.1 Nannospalax galili
ATTTATTTATTTATTTATTTATTTATTTATTTATATTTTATGTAGGTGAGTGTTTTGCCTGCATATATGTAAGCGCACTCATGTTGTGCAATGCCCGAGAAAGTCAGAAGAGGGCATCAGATCCCCTGAAACTGGAGTTACAGATGGCTATTAGCTACCATGTAAGTGCTGGGAACCAAACCCTGGTCCTCTGCAAGAGCAGCCAGTGCTCCTAA
>NW_008379177.1:0-215 GCF_000622305.1 Nannospalax galili
TCATACTTGTTGAACATCTACTGCTGAGGACAGTACTAAGTGATTTCTTTGGCCTGTGCTATGCAGTATTTGAAATGATGCTGGGATGAGATGGACATTTCCCCCAGTTTAGTGATAAACCAAGACGTCGGCTGGGGCAATGGCCCAGTGGGTAAAGTGCTTGTTGTGCAAACGTGAAAACCTGAGTTTGGATCCCCAACACACATGAAAATCAA
>NW_008379178.1:0-215 GCF_000622305.1 Nannospalax galili
CACCTGCCGCCTCTGACGTGCAGATGGCTGTGTCACCTGTCCTCTCTGACATGCAGATGGTCCTGTCACCTGCCCCCTCTGACGTGCAGGTGGTCGGTTCACCTGCCCCTTCTGACGTGCAGATGATAGTGTCAACTGCCACCTCTGACGTGCACATGCTAGTGTAACCTGCCCTCTCTGATGTGCACATGGTCGTTTCACCTGCCTTCTCTGAC
>NW_008379179.1:0-215 GCF_000622305.1 Nannospalax galili
TAACCTTTGTACAGTTACTGTTCCTTCCATTCAGGAAGTAATTTAGAATCTACTTTTGTAAAGAGTTGCCATGTGTCTTTCCCAGCTAAAATAGTTTATCACTACTTGTTTATCTTTCTTGATTTAGATATTTTTGAAGGGTACATGCCAGTAATTTTTTAGGATGTCTTTCAGTGATAATTCAGGATAGGCTTTTGTTTTGTTTTGTTTTGTTT
>NW_008379180.1:0-215 GCF_000622305.1 Nannospalax galili
TTATATAGGCAAAAATCACAGTCTGGAAATCCCCTCGGAAACCCCCTCCCCTGAATGCACCCAATCAGCTTTAAGGTCAACCTGCCCAGGGTCCCATAGGCATCAATGATGATCATGTACTGATCACGCATCCCCAGAGGTGAGGAAGTGTCCTTCAGCCAATCGTGAGGTTTTCAAAACAAGTCAAGCCTCTCCCTGCTCTCTTCCTCTCAGTG
>NW_008379181.1:0-215 GCF_000622305.1 Nannospalax galili
TAAAAACTCATCCAATTTTATGTCTTACAGGGTTTATACTGAGTTCAATATCATATAACTGTTTTAATTCACTGTGAACCTAAAATTTTACAGCCACTTTTGAAAGAGATGTATCCCTTCTCTGGAAATTGTTACTTGATATGTTAACTGTAATGAAATGATTATTCTAATCATGTGGTTATTAAATAAAATATATATAAAGACAGGAAACTTAA
>NW_008379182.1:0-215 GCF_000622305.1 Nannospalax galili
AAAAAAAAAAAACTAGCCACATTTTCAGTCATTCAGTTTGTGGTTCAGAATAACATGCCCAAGAGTATTCTGCTGCCTCCAACATCGAAACAGCAAACAGGTACACTCAGTGCCCTGCCTTTTATTTGGTAGTAGGAGAATATAGATGCAAGGGTTTACCCTGTTAAGGTTCAGATAGCCCCGCCCCCCACCAACAGGTTCCCGAGGATTGCTCA
>NW_008379183.1:0-215 GCF_000622305.1 Nannospalax galili
CAGTGCTCTGAACTGCTGAATCATCTCTCCAGCTCATGAATTACTTTTCACGTGATGTATTAATAAGGACCACAAACTCCAAGTAGAGCGCATGCAGTGCAATTTATAGTTTATGTTTCAAATTTGATTGGAACGTACGATACTGACATTTTAAAGGCTGAAAGAAGTTTAAGAGTGAGAAATTAGTTAACAGGTATCTCTATGCAGTTAGAAGT
>NW_008379184.1:0-215 GCF_000622305.1 Nannospalax galili
TTCCAGCAAGAAATTTCTTAAACTGTTCCTTCCATCTTCTCAATAAAATAGATTGTTCATGATCATTTGATTTATTAGCTCCTTAGAACTTCCCATTGTCCTGGGTTTCACCCAGTCAGATGTGATTCGCCTTTCTTCATCTAGTAAGTGCAGCACAGGTGAGTAGAAACAGAGCATCATAGAAGGAAGGGTGTGGACGTGCACTTTTATTGAGT
>NW_008379185.1:0-215 GCF_000622305.1 Nannospalax galili
ACCAGGACATGGAACACTAATCATGAACATGACTGATCTTGTCTGTCCTCCTCCACTGATCCCAATGATATATGATGGGCAACTTCTTGCTGCTGACCAGCTAGTTCTTAATGACCATCATTAGATGAAGGAGTGTTCTCAATGGCCACCCTCGAGTTGGAAGTCCTTCCTGTGGCCGCCATTTCTTTTTCTGGGGGCAGTGCCTTTGAGGACCT
>NW_008379186.1:0-215 GCF_000622305.1 Nannospalax galili
ACTGTTAACTGTAATCCTGTTATTGTTCTTTACATCTCTAGAATTATTTATATTATGTAGTATAATATTTTGTGCATTTTATCTGCATCTTTACTTGCCCCAGCCTGTGATAAACCAGCACATATGCATGCTTTATATTTGTGATTTTATTTGTGTCTTTTTGAGATTCCACATAGAAGAGAAATTATACATTTTTTTTCTTTCTATGGAAGCAC
>NW_008379187.1:0-215 GCF_000622305.1 Nannospalax galili
GTTCCCACTGATTAGAGGGTTGTGTTCCAGTGGGCAGCATCCTGCTCTGAGACACAAAGTGGTGCTTTCTGCTTGTGATAAAGCCTTTCCTCTGGAACAAGATGTTCATTTCTTCCTCTCTCCCTCCTGTCCAAGGTGAGCCCTACCTTCTCCACTCCTGGATCCTGGAGCCATGCACCGGCTTTCTCTCTCATATCTGCTCCAGAGAAGCACAC
>NW_008379188.1:0-215 GCF_000622305.1 Nannospalax galili
AAATGCACAGCTACTAATGTTTTCTGAAGACAATGGATACTAGCATAGTAACGAGAAATCAGGGGGTGGAGTGATGGCTCAGTGGTTAAGAGACTGCTCTTCTAGAGTACTCAGGTTTGTTTGCAATACTCACATGGTGGCTAACAACAACCCCTAACTCCATATCCATGGGATACAACACCCTCTTACGTCTTCCATGGACATTGCACTCATGT
>NW_008379189.1:0-215 GCF_000622305.1 Nannospalax galili
AGAACTCATTACCTGATCCGGACCATAGCACAATTTATGCTCTCCTATTCTTGTAGTCGTGACCATGGGTTGTTTTAAACTGCCAGTGTCACAGGTCTGCATATCTCTCTGAGTTGGGACTGACATTCAAATACAGCGGGCGGATGGATAAACACTCAAAGGTACACAGATATTTTGGGGTGGTGTTATATGAAAAAGGATCTAAAACTTCCATT
>NW_008379190.1:0-215 GCF_000622305.1 Nannospalax galili
ATTTAAAAACTTCCAAGTTTAGAGTAGTTTCATTTTGGGTATATTTAATGTTTATTCATTTACTAGAAAAAGAGGTAGTCATATTTTAAACAAATATATTACAAAAGAGAAAGTTTGGTGTATCCAAGCTATTCCCCGATTTAAGGAAGTTTCTCAGAAATGAGTTAAATGGGAACAAAATAGAAGATTATCAATGACATCAACTGATCTCCTCC
>NW_008379191.1:0-215 GCF_000622305.1 Nannospalax galili
TTGAAATATTAGTTCTCAAGCATACCCACATTCATTCATTATCTTTTGGTGAATAGTACAACTTGAGGCTTTCGAGAAATATGTGTCATAAGACAAAAGGTTCATTGAGTTCACCAAGGTTAAATAAAAGTCATTAGTCCAGATTCTGTTTGTTTTATAAAAATTCATTCTTATTAGAAAACAAGATCGCTAGGCCCTGCTGGGTGCCAGCCTAC
>NW_008379192.1:0-215 GCF_000622305.1 Nannospalax galili
GTATGTATAATTTGTCAGTAGGTTGTTGGATTAATATGGTTCCCTCTGGTTCTTTGAAACTTCCTATGAATTATTTATCTCTCTCACCATCTTATACTTCGACCATGGTTTCCCCATTTGAAGTGCCCCAGTTCCCCCATTTCTCCCTTGACAATACCCTTTTCCTATGGTCCCACCTCTCTTAAGAAGACCTAAATTCAACAAAGGAAGGCTTG
>NW_008379193.1:0-215 GCF_000622305.1 Nannospalax galili
TAATTATTTTTACTTTACATGTATGAGTGCTTTGTGTACATATATGTAAGGACACATATGTACACAATGCCCACAGAGGCCAAAAGAAGGCATTGGCTCCCCTGGAACTAGAGTTAAGGACAGCTGTTAGCTACCATGTGGCTGCTGGAAACAGAACCCAGGTTCTCTGCAAGAGCAGCCAGTACTCTTAACCTCTGAGCCATCTCTCCAGCTCC
>NW_008379194.1:0-215 GCF_000622305.1 Nannospalax galili
GATGAAATAATGAAATTTGCCGGTAAATGGATGGATCTAGAAACTGTTATAGCAAGTGAAGTAACACAGATTCAGAAAAACAAATGACATATGTTCCCACTCATATGTGGATCCTAGCACAAAATTCTTGTAAATTCCAGGTCATTTTAATAAGATGATGCTACACAGCAGTCCCTTCTGCATGAAATAAATACCATCATCACGACTTCAGCTGA
>NW_008379195.1:0-215 GCF_000622305.1 Nannospalax galili
TAATATATTTGGTAATATAAAAATCCCCTCCTGTATCTGGTTTTGAATACTCTATGTTCACAAGAATGTTCTACCATCAGCAAGTGTCCTAACTCTCAAGAGAATTCAGCAATCTATGGCTAGGTTGAGGTCAGTGATCAAGTGACGTGAAAGGAGAAGTATTAAGGAATTAATGGTGAATGTGGAAGCTCTACATTTGCTTGCTGTAGCCAAAG
>NW_008379196.1:0-215 GCF_000622305.1 Nannospalax galili
CAAATACAAGAAGCATACAGAACACCAAACAGACAGGGCCAGAAAGGAAACGCTCCACAGCACATAATAGTAAAAACACTACACGTATGAAACAAAGAGACAATTCTGAAAGCTACAAAAGAGAAACAAGTCAAGTCACATATAAAAGAAAACGCATTAGGATCACAGCTGATTTTTCATTGCAAACTATGAAAGCCAGAAGAGCCTGGACCAAA
>NW_008379197.1:0-215 GCF_000622305.1 Nannospalax galili
TGTCCCCTTGCTTCTGATCTGGGCTCTACCACCGCCATGACAGCTGGAACAAGCGGTATGCTATAGGAAGGAGGAGGAGGCCACAAAACCTGCCTCTGACGGCCATGTTGAGCTTTATCCTCAACTTTGCTACTAACCACACCCTCTCCCACAGCCTCTGCGCTATCTCCGTCCAAGGCTGAACAAGCAGCTTCTGACAAAAGAGCCTCTGGCAA
>NW_008379198.1:0-216 GCF_000622305.1 Nannospalax galili
TAGTTTTTCATATTCTTTGCTTGAGCTGTCTAATTCTTCAACTTTATCATCCTGTCTTCCATTTCATTCATTCTGTTGGTGAGACTTGTCATTTTAAATTGGCTAATTGCATCCTACAATTCCTCCTTTCCAGCTTCAGTTTCTTCAGTACGTCTATCTCTTTCTCGAGTTCACTCTTCACACCCTGAGTTGTCTTTGTCATTTTCTTCATTTGTG
>NW_008379199.1:0-215 GCF_000622305.1 Nannospalax galili
CAAACCATCAGATTTCTAGAATGTTTAATTCAGCAACTGAGAATGAAAGGCCTTGTAGCAAGGGAGAGCAATAAACCTGACTTGGTGTGGAATGTGACTTTATACCTGCTCAGTGAAGCTAGAAATAGTTGCTTTCATGATACAACAAGCATCCAGAAAAGAAGGATAGATAAACATAGGGGAAAAGAAATGTAGGTTCTAAAAAGAAAGATATA
>NW_008379200.1:0-215 GCF_000622305.1 Nannospalax galili
ACACTCAGACATTCACCAAACTCCCGTGTGTTTGTCTGTTTGTCATTCGCCGAATTCTTGTCCACTCTTTCGGGGACCCTGCTCCCGTTGGACTGAACAGCTCTGGTATGCGCTGGTCCATCGCAATTTGTAAAGCTAATCCTTACTGTAAACGTAACTCTATCCCTTAACAGACCCCTAGCCCTAATTCTAACCGTAACCCTAACCATAACTCA
>NW_008379201.1:0-215 GCF_000622305.1 Nannospalax galili
CATCTTCTTGAGCTCCTCATTTGGGCCCTCAGACTCCCTCCCTGGATGGCTGTGACAGTCCCCGCCCCTGGATCTGCCCCATCCCCACCTTGCTTCATGTCCTTACCCACTCCCAGTAAGGAAACTGAACTTTGAATACGGCCAGTTCATTTGCCTTCAGAAGGGCTGGGGGGAGCGGGGAGGGGGGGCTAGCAGTCTGCCAGCTTCACCCCTAA
>NW_008379202.1:0-216 GCF_000622305.1 Nannospalax galili
AATTCATAGCTCAGTGTTTTCTTATTTAGAAATGTTCTAGATATTTAATAAGTATCACTTGTTTAACTAACCCTAGCAAAATGTCAAAGCTGTAGTTACCAAAGACATTTGGGGAACTTAAAAAATTTACTTTTAAACTTTGATCTACTTATGTTTCATTTAATTTACATGTTTTTGATGACTATGCTTTGATAACTTCTGGGAATTAGAAGACTT
>NW_008379203.1:0-216 GCF_000622305.1 Nannospalax galili
CTGCTACACCTTCACCCGGAGCAGCCCTGTCTTGCCCTCTTTCAAGGTACCCACAGCGCAAAGGACTGAGGACTGTTGCTGAGGAACCCTAAGGCACCCCAGTGGCTGCTAAGTTTAAGCAAGCTACTGCTCCTCCAGGGCTACCCAGACCCCAACCTCTCAACCCTGTGGAACAAGCCCCTCTGCCGAGGTAAGGCCACCTTCATGCCACCTGTG
>NW_008379204.1:0-216 GCF_000622305.1 Nannospalax galili
TAGCACAATGTTTCATGTGACATCACAATGCTCCAAACTGCCATCACAATGTCCCAATGTGTCATTACAATGCTCAATATGCCAAGAAAATGCTCCAATGTGTTATCACAATGCCAAAATGTGACATCATAATTTTCAGTGTGACATCACAATGCACCAATGTTCCATCACAAAGCTACAATGTGTCATCACCTTGCTCAATGTGCCATCACAATG
>NW_008379205.1:0-215 GCF_000622305.1 Nannospalax galili
CACACACACGCACATACAGGCACGCACACACATACGCACATGCACACGCCCATACACACGTGCACATACACTTATGCACACACACACATTCACACGAACTCACACACACATGCACAGACACACGACATAGGCAAATGCACACACTCAAGAACACACGCATGCACACACACATGCACATACGTGCAAGCACTTACACACATACACATATAAACGTG
>NW_008379206.1:0-217 GCF_000622305.1 Nannospalax galili
TAACATAATCAGAGTAGTTAAGATACAAATAAATCACAGGGCTGCAGAGATAACAGCCTTTAAGAGCACTGGCTTCTCTTGCAGAGGACCTGGGTTCCATCACCTTCTTCTGACCTGTGTGGGCATTACATGACACTAGTATACTTACATACACGTAGGCACATATACTCATACATATAAAATTAAACAATAATAAATAAAAAAGAAACAAATCATA
>NW_008379207.1:0-216 GCF_000622305.1 Nannospalax galili
AGCATTTTCTGTTTACTGCTGTTCCTGAAACTAGTTTTTATTTTACTTTTTGTTTTTTAAGATAGGGTCTTACTGTGTAACTCCGGTTGGCCTGGAACTTGCTGCATAAACTAGGCTGTCTTCAAACTCACAGAGGTCTGTTTGTCGGCCTCTGCCTCTTAAGTACTGAGATTAACAGCAGGCACCACCATACCAGGCTTACTTTACTTTTAAGTT
>NW_008379208.1:0-216 GCF_000622305.1 Nannospalax galili
TTTTCATCTTCTCTTCTGTCCTCGGATAACTGCGGTAATGTGCTTCCGTGTATCAGTTACAGGCTCAGGCCTGGGGGCATGATGTGGTGACAGAGCTCTGTTCATAGAGTTGTGTGCTTTGGATGCAGATTCTGAGCCTCAAAGTAGACCAGATGTACAGACAGAATAGGTGTTCTTACCATTATTTGAAAAGGCCCAGTATGGGACTGGGGAGAT
>NW_008379209.1:0-216 GCF_000622305.1 Nannospalax galili
GGTCTGAGCTAGATCCAGGCAGGAAATATTCACTACTTTATTAACACACTAGGTATTCTGCCCATCTGTTTAGCCTAACTTAAGGTTACCCTGCCTTCCTGGGGGTGGTTCTATCGCCAGGTAATTGACCAGTGAGAGTGGAAAAGTAGGTCCTGCAACAGATAGACTAGACTTTTTTTAATAGTCTGGGCCAGTTCAATTTATGGGGCTTATTGA
>NW_008379210.1:0-216 GCF_000622305.1 Nannospalax galili
ATAGTGACAGATATAGAATAAGAGAATTGAAAACGGTCACTACTAGGAAGAGTTGTAACCCGAAGAATCCAGGCCACTCTGCTGCACCCTCCAGCCGCCATAAGCCTCAGAACTGTGAGCCCCCAGTGTTCCCAGCTCCGACCTTCAGAGACCCTTAGTTTTGGACTTCGATGACATCGCTTTCTTATTACAAAGTGCAGTGCACTGTGGTGGAGT
>NW_008379211.1:0-215 GCF_000622305.1 Nannospalax galili
ATGCCCAGCGATTTATTTTTATTTTATGTGTATGAATGTTTGGTTGCATATGTGTATGTGCACTACGTGCATGCAGTGCTCTCAGAGGTCAGAAGAGGGTGCCAAGTCCCCTATAACTGAAATTACAAATGGTTGTGAACCACCATATCCTCTGAGAGATCTGCAAGTGTTCTTAAACACTGAGTCATTTCTCCATTATTACTTTTTTGGGGGGG
>NW_008379212.1:0-216 GCF_000622305.1 Nannospalax galili
CCATGTCCTCCTTCCGAGAAGCAATGCCCCCATCTCATTTACCAGGAGGCAGAGGGGGTCAGGCAGCTGCACTGTCCTGCCCCATGGGATACCAGACCAGGCTGTCCTCTCTGCTGCTAGGGGTGACCAGAGACCGGTGGTTTCCCTCCACACAGCAGAATGCTGAGAGCTGAGGTGTGGGTGAGAAGATACCATTGGTGACACAAAGGGTCCCAC
>NW_008379213.1:0-216 GCF_000622305.1 Nannospalax galili
AAAGGGGAACATATCAGCGCTAGGTACAAACTATATAAATGAGCCAAGGGGCGGGTAGTGAGTTAACTGAAAATGTCCCCTGACTACTATGCCAGCAAGCTATAGTTATACTGCCTTCCGACACTCACCAAGGAGTCGAGGGGGGAATCAGTTACCCCTCCCACTCAGTTGGTGGACCTTAGTTGCATGGAGGGAGGGGCAAAGAACACCAAGAGG
>NW_008379214.1:0-216 GCF_000622305.1 Nannospalax galili
CCATTTGCTGAACATGCTGCCTTTCCTCCCAGTGTTCTTGAGACCTTTGTCAAATAACAGGTGGCTGAAATTGCATATAGTCATATTTGGATCTTCAATTTTGTTCCAATTATTGACAGGTATATTTTTGTGCTGGTATGATGTTGTTTTTATGACTATAGCTCTGTAATATAGTTTAAAATCTGGTATAGAGCCTCCCTGGGCCTGCAGGACCCA
>NW_008379215.1:0-216 GCF_000622305.1 Nannospalax galili
CTTGTATCTTTGCCACAAATACGGTGGGCAAAGCAGCCATGTGACAATGTGGGACCACAGACTGAAGCTTCTCCTTCCTCATCTTCATACCAGCAGATCCGTGGCAGCCTGAGAAACTTGACTGCACATTTTCATTTGTAAATTTGGGTATGTTTTTCAGTTTACACTAGAAGTTTGTTCAAACAACTGCTTTACCTGAAGAGAAAATTATCAAGG
>NW_008379216.1:0-216 GCF_000622305.1 Nannospalax galili
TTACCCCCTTTTTACATATTTCTCCCTCAGTAATATCTTTATCCTACTATTCTTCTCTCTCTGGTTTCTTCTCTCCCTTTAGCTCTGTTTCCCTTCCATATTCCTGGTCCCTGCAGTTGCATCAGGATCTGCACTCACTTACAAGGATTTGGTGTTAGGATCCACATATGAGGGAGAACATACGTCTTTTGTTTTTCTGAGTCCGTGTTACTTCAC
>NW_008379217.1:0-216 GCF_000622305.1 Nannospalax galili
ATTCCTACTCTCTCCTTCAACCTGTCCTATCTCTTTCCCAACCTTCTCAAATCCCCTACACCTGTCCAGTCCATTTCCACGTTTCCTGACTTTTGGTTTGTGTTGGTGGCCCATTTAGTTTAACCAGAGCCATCTGTGTCACCACTGGATTAAAATTATCTTTTAGAGTCAGGCAGGATCACCAAAGAGCAACTGGTTACATTCTAATGTTGTGTC
>NW_008379218.1:0-216 GCF_000622305.1 Nannospalax galili
GACCTTGAATGCAGGACAGGTCTTTGAAATAGACTGTGCATGACAGCAATTACCTGCATAGATAAACAAGGCACTGAATCTGGGGTCAGTTTGAAGATCCCATCTTTCTAACAAGTTCCCATACTGCTGATCCAAGAACCTCATTTTGATACTTATTTTAGACCCTCAACAGTCAATGTACACATTCCAGGGCAGCAGCATTAGCATACCACTGAA
>NW_008379219.1:0-216 GCF_000622305.1 Nannospalax galili
GGGCGAGTCCCTCAAGAATAGTTTCTGCCCAGGGAGAATTGGGACCATCTTTGGCCACGGCCTTCTTTAACTCTTTAAAGTCCTGAGCCTGCCATGGATACCATGCAGTAGGTCTGTCACCTCCTGGGTTAACATTAACAGGGAAAAGGTGAGCAGTCTCCTCCTCAGTGACCCTACCCCCATTGTACGGGGGTGGAACAGAGGGAGTCTGGAATG
>NW_008379220.1:0-216 GCF_000622305.1 Nannospalax galili
GGGTCTTGTGCATGCTGTCACCATTGCTGTAAGTTCATATGAGTAAGGTCCTAGCAGCCTGTAAGATGCTATTTCCACATGGTCATACATGTGAGCGTGCACACGCGTTTCTTAGTCTCCCCACTCCCTCTTCCACAATGGTCCCTGAGTCCTGGGTTCATTGTCCTGTTTCATGAGGGAGTTTCATTGAGAGTTGAGAGATGCATTAGTGTTCTC
>NW_008379221.1:0-216 GCF_000622305.1 Nannospalax galili
TTTGAGCCATGGGGACCAGACATGATATCTGGGTTCTAACTGTGCTCTTTATCCTCTGGGTTCTAAAGGGAGACTTAAAGTATTACGCAAAGCAAAGCAGAAGCAAGTTTTATTAAGAAATACAAAGAAGTGAGAAATTAAGAGAAAGTGCGACATTAAAGGGACGTGAGAGAAACTCACAGGAGTGGGAAGGGTTTCCAAGAGTGAAGTCCTTTA
>NW_008379222.1:0-216 GCF_000622305.1 Nannospalax galili
AATGATCAACCGGGCAAATATTCTCTACTGGTACAGTAGTGGCACTTTTATTTTAGAGATGATCAACAACTTATTCCTCCCAATGGGAGGGAATCCATGTGGTATTTTTTTTTTAATTTTTATTATTTTTATTTTATGTGCATGTGTGTATTGCCTGTGTGTCGCGCAATGCCCGCGGAGGACAGAAGAGACTGTCGGATCCCCTGGAACTGGAGT
>NW_008379223.1:0-216 GCF_000622305.1 Nannospalax galili
GTAGCTTACTATAGGTTAATCCTTTCAAAGATAATGATCAACAAATAAACAAATTCCTAGGCCAACACATACTGACTCCCAGACACACACCTGTATCTAGGACTTCAGGTAACAAGACTCAAGAAACAAGAATAAAGAACTGAGATAAGGCTGAAGTTTTGTGACCATTTTCTCCTGGGGTCACTTTAGTGGAGTTTAAAATGTTGAAGATCTGTG
>NW_008379224.1:0-216 GCF_000622305.1 Nannospalax galili
TTGGGGGATTGTGAGGGGACATTGAGCACCGTGTTTGCCTATTGAGCATGGCAACAAGACAATGGATCTTCGTAATACACAGTTGTGCATAGTGATGTCACAAGGAGCACTGTGATTACACATTGGAACACTGTCAGGTCATATTGTAACATTGTTATGGCACACTGGAGCATTTTTATGTCATATTGGAGCATCGCAGTGTCACAATGCAACATT
>NW_008379225.1:0-216 GCF_000622305.1 Nannospalax galili
ATCTTTGTATGTGACTGTCATATCCCACGTGACTGCTAGTTCCTTGAGATAAATAAAAACCATATGAATTCTAAAATAAATCGTCCTTTTGGGAAGACACAGTTCCCAGAGTTTGACTCTGTTGCCACTGATCAGACCCTCTGTCCCGAAGCCAGCAGGGCCCCCCTAAGAAAAGCAAACCTGAGTCCCCGCACAATATGACTTCACAAGGTTCCA
>NW_008379226.1:0-216 GCF_000622305.1 Nannospalax galili
ACTTTGTATGAAAATACAAATAGTGATGGTTTCTATGTGTCGTTCAACCATATGTAGTTCAAGTATAACCATCATACATTCAGCAAGCAATGAAATCATTGGGGTGCAACAAGTTCTTCTCAACTAAGTCTCCTGTAAATAGGAAGGCAAATGTAAAAATGCCTAGTCTGTGGTCTTTGTTTCTAGAAGGGCTTATTAGACTGAAATACATCTTCC
>NW_008379227.1:0-215 GCF_000622305.1 Nannospalax galili
CTCTCTGAAATGCACATGTTCGTTTTACCTGCCCTCTCTGACGTGCACATGATCGTGACACCTGAACGCTCTGACGTGCAGATGGTCTTGTCACCTGCTCCCTCTGAGGTGCAGATGGTCATGTCACAAGCCCTCTGACGTGTAGAAGGTCGTGTCAACTGCCATCTCTGACGTGAACATGGTCATGTCACCTGCCCACTTTGACGTGCACAATG
>NW_008379228.1:0-216 GCF_000622305.1 Nannospalax galili
TGTGAATTTAGATGTCACATATTTTCTCTCCTATAAATTCATCAATATTATTGTGAATACAGGATTAGATTAGACAGCAGATTTACTGTCCAAACAGTGTCAGAAATCTGTCATACTCCTTTCCTCCCACTTATCCACTTCTTTATTCCTTGTGAAAAATAAGCAGAAGATTGAGTAATTCTGTAACTTGCTCCTTATCTCAGTCTTTTCTTCCTG
>NW_008379229.1:0-216 GCF_000622305.1 Nannospalax galili
AAACATTCCTTGCAAGGTGCGGCTTTCCCCGCCCTGCAGCACTCTGTTTTCACACAGTAATATGGCCCCATGTACGGCCCAACTTTAATATGCTAATGGACAAGGGAGTCCTCCAGGTCAGTTAAAAGAAACTGTAATAAAAACAGCTAAAAGAAATCAACAAATCAAAAATGGATGGGATTTTAATATGTTCAATGCTAGGCTGGTGTACCTTGT
>NW_008379230.1:0-216 GCF_000622305.1 Nannospalax galili
TGTACATGTATGCCCATGCACAGATACACATACACACATACATGTGCACACGCACACATGCATGTACACACATACACATGTACACAGACACACATGCACATATACATATGCATGCATACATACATGTACACGCAGGCACATGTACACATGCACAGACATGCATACACACACGTACACAGACACATGCACGCACATATACATATGCATGTGTACACA
>NW_008379231.1:0-216 GCF_000622305.1 Nannospalax galili
GGCGAATTGTCTGTGAGAAAGAACACCTGGAGTTGACCTCTGGCCTCCATAAGACACACACACAGGTGCATGTACACTCATACAAACACATGAACACACTCATGCACAGGAAAAATGCACAGATGAAAGTTCTGTGTGTCTATTTGTGTGTTTCTCTAATATCTGTCTCTCTGTCTGTGTTCTACATCTATACACCAGCAGGACCATGTCTGCCAT
>NW_008379232.1:0-216 GCF_000622305.1 Nannospalax galili
CCTTCGAAGTCTAGAGATGTCCTCCTGGGCTCGTTTGAAATTGAACAAATCTTTTTCCTTGGTGACACTGTTCTCCACGATCTCATCCTGAAAGTCATGGAGCATTTTCTGTGCCATCTCCAGTTGAGCTTTGAGGTCATCTGCAAGCTGGGCCGCCTCCATTGGCTTGTGCTTATTTATCTCCAGGGCTTGGGTCCTGAGGCCCAGCTCCTTCTC
>NW_008379233.1:0-216 GCF_000622305.1 Nannospalax galili
GGGGAACCTCTGGCCCAGGGCCACTGACCTTTTGACATTCATTCATCTACTGCTCACTTCCACCCTTGGAAGTTCTGTTCCCGTGAACTATCTCCATTTCTACTGATGTATACATATCCCCGGTCCAATTCCCTGCTTCCAATGTTTCCTTTCTGAATCCAATGCCTACCTGTCAGTCAAGAGGAAAATTTTATCAACCACAAAACCATCATCCAG
>NW_008379234.1:0-215 GCF_000622305.1 Nannospalax galili
CCATCTGTAACTCTAGTTCCAGGGGGTCTGACACCCTCTTCTGGCTTCCATTGGTATCAGGCACATGCATGGTATACATAGTTAACTTGTAGGCAAAACACTCATACACATAAAATAAAAATAAATAAAAAACAACAAAATCTTGAAACAAGTGGACATGCAAAAAGAAAATCAGAAACCTGTGTTAAAAAGCCAAAGAAACTGTTTCAGGATTA
>NW_008379235.1:0-216 GCF_000622305.1 Nannospalax galili
TTGTAACAAAACAAGGCTACAATATGACATCACAATGCTCCAATGCGCCAATGCTAGGTGCAATTGTGTCATTACCATCACCCACTGTGTAGTCACCATACTCAATATGCAAACACAGTGCTCAATCTCCCCTTTTAAGGCCCCTATGTGACATCGCCATCATCCTTGGCACAATCACAATTTTACTATATGACTTTGCAATGTTCCATTATGACA
>NW_008379236.1:0-216 GCF_000622305.1 Nannospalax galili
TCAGCTCAGTACAAACAAAACTCTGTAAGTGTAAGTTCCATTGTTACACTTAAGAACATTATTTTTATCTTGGCTTCACAGATAGAAAACTTCAACCGAAAGTTATCAACTAACACTTTCAACGTATAATTGGTCAATCAAAGAACTGAGATTTGCTACTGCACCCACTGAGTTCTAAAGTCAATGCCTGTCTGTTATACCACGTGGTTTCCCTTT
>NW_008379237.1:0-216 GCF_000622305.1 Nannospalax galili
AAGTTTGCATGTGTTGTGTGCATGCTGACACCATTGCTGTAGGTTCATATGAGCAGAGTCCTAGGAGCTTGTAGGACTTTATTTCCCTATGGTCATGCACCTCCTTCCTGGCTCTTACAATCTTTCCATCCCCTCCTCTGCAATGGTCCCTGAGCTCTCTCTGGCTGGGTGTAGTTTAATATAGGAGTCCTGTCCAAGGACCAGCATTCTGCAGAC
>NW_008379238.1:0-216 GCF_000622305.1 Nannospalax galili
GCTGTACAGAAGCTTTTTAGTTTCATGAGATCCCATTTGTCAGTTGTTGGTCTTATTTCCTGAGCTACCAAAGTGTTATTCAGAGAGTCCTTACATGTGCCTTTGAGTTGAAGTGTACTCCCTACTTTTTCCTCTAGCAGTTCCAGGGTTTAATGTCTTATGTTGAAGCCCTTCATCCATTTGCAGTTGAGTTTTGTGCAAGGTGAGAAGTAAGGA
>NW_008379239.1:0-216 GCF_000622305.1 Nannospalax galili
GGTTTTGTTTCCTTGATCCTATGTATTATTTTTTTACTTGTTTTTCATTATGTTCAACTCTGATTTTTCTTGTTTTACCATCTACTGCTTTGGAGTTTAGTTTCTGTTTTTCTTTATGACCTTGCTCAGCAACATGAGGGTGTTTTCTCAATTGACATACCTCTGAGTTGTTTGATGTAGGAATTTTGGTTCTAGGCTCTCCTCCTAGACCTGCTT
>NW_008379240.1:0-215 GCF_000622305.1 Nannospalax galili
AACATGGGTGCACTCACATACATGCAGGCAATACACTCATACACATTAAAAGATTAAAATAATAAATATTTTTTAAAAGAAAACAATGGGTGGTAAGGATATATTTTTTAATCTCCCATGAGGAAATAACAGCTAATACACATTGAACACTTTGCTGTGCAGCAAATCCATTGTGAGCACCGTGCTTAACTCTCTCTCAATCATTATGATAATGT
>NW_008379241.1:0-216 GCF_000622305.1 Nannospalax galili
AAAAATCCCTTAAGGCAAACATTATCATTACAGGCATAGGAATTACCAGGAGAAAATGGCGAAGAGTCATGGTACACATTCAACCTCAGGGTGGTATCTGGGTCAAGGCTCTAATTACTGAGACAACAGAAGAGGACTGGTTGGATGGGCTCCAGTACTTCCTATTAAAATGGAACATGTGTGATCCTAGAAGGAACTGTAGTACTGTAGTACTGT
>NW_008379242.1:0-216 GCF_000622305.1 Nannospalax galili
GGCCTCTCACTTCTATTTTTTTCTTAATTTTTATTGAACGTTTGTGTATTTCACACACAAAAAAATCATCTCTATACCCCGTTTCCCCTTTGGCACCCTCCCATAGCCACGCCCCCCCGCCACTGGAGTTCATACATTCTGTCATTTGTGTTAAGGCCTCTCATGTAAATTTAGTGCCCCTAGATGTTCCTCAGTGCAAGTTCACATACTGGGATT
>NW_008379243.1:0-216 GCF_000622305.1 Nannospalax galili
CCAACAATTTTGAAGTTTATATTTAACAAATGTCGTATATAACATTGCAAGAAACTGTACAAGTAAGGACACTGTGATGAATAAGACCCTGTGACACATCAGCATCAGTGGCTTGGAGCAGAGGCACAGCTCTGCTGCTGCTGCCCACAGCAGCCTTTAGGGACTTGGACTTACTTCAAACCAGATCCTTGACTTGCTGTAGAAAATTTCAGTAAG
>NW_008379244.1:0-216 GCF_000622305.1 Nannospalax galili
CAGACACTACAATGGCTGCAACTATGGCAGCAGTTATCCCAAAATCTCGTTCGGACCATAACATGACTGCCATATGATCCTCGTCTCTACTCACAGGCCAAGGAAGGTTAGTCGGTATTCTGGCCATAATGGCTAAAGGGAAAGCACTACTATTCCAGCAGGGGTTCAAAAAGCAGCACGCGGAGGTAATGTTACAATCCAGTTTCATATCACTTA
>NW_008379245.1:0-216 GCF_000622305.1 Nannospalax galili
CAGATGTCCCTCAATGCAAGTTCATCCACTGGGGTCTAGTCAGCCTATCTACAATCACTCAAAAAAGATCAGCTCTTCCTTGCCCAGTAGTAAGTAATCAGCTGATCAATAGTTCTTTGGCTAAGATTGGGGCCCACTGCCCATTTCCACAGTTCTTTTTTTTTCTAAATAAATAATTTATTGAGAATTTCTTACATGCATATAAGGTGTTTTGAT
>NW_008379246.1:0-216 GCF_000622305.1 Nannospalax galili
TTTAAGAGACAGCTGGGCCGCCCTCAACAGGCAGCACTGCAGTGCATTTGACTTGCAATGTAGAGTATTGCTTACTTAATACTATTGCCTATACTAAAACAAGATACTAGTAAGATTAGAGATACCTTGCACTAATCAGGGGAGAGGCCCTCTCCTTCCTTCTGCCCCCGGAGGGGTGTTGATTACACTTTTATATTGTTTAATTTAGGACCTTTA
>NW_008379247.1:0-216 GCF_000622305.1 Nannospalax galili
CTGAGCCATCTCTCCAGCCCCCAGGCCTTTGTTTTCTGTATCAAGCCACTGCTTCTACAAGATCAGAAACTTCGTATGTACGATAAAATCATCCAGACCACTTGTTTCAGACAACACTCAACGACTTCGCACAGGATGTCGAAACGCACCTGGAGCCAGGTGCGCGTCCTGTGCACTCCGAACTAAGGCCGCAGTGAAGGTCTGCCACGCAACACA
>NW_008379248.1:0-216 GCF_000622305.1 Nannospalax galili
TGGTCTCATTCATATCTCTTGTAGGGTAGTCTGTTATTCTACAAACACATTTTACATGTTGGTTAGAATCATTTAGGTCTGCTAGGCCTCTCTCACATCACAAAGATCCTATCCCATTAAAGGTTTAGCAAAACCATTAAAGCTTCATACCATCTTCAAGATCCTAGTTGAATTAAGCTTTCCTTTATATTTCTGGTGAACACAGTCTTATCTGGC
>NW_008379249.1:0-216 GCF_000622305.1 Nannospalax galili
AGATGTGAGGCAGGGACATCAGAGAGGGCTGATGTGAAACCATCTATTGATGCCTCCATCCTCTAAGGCTAGTCTGTCACATGGAGCTCATCCCACCAGTTGGTGGCAGGGCCTCTTCCTCCTGGGACTGATGCCTGTGTGGAGGATGAATGACTGAGCTCACAGCCCAAGTGCAGATCAGAATGATTTCCAAGGAGTATTTCACCACGTGATCAT
>NW_008379250.1:0-216 GCF_000622305.1 Nannospalax galili
GTAGGACCTTCCTGTGGAGTCTAGGCTGGCTTACACATCCTGCCTCTGCCTCCCAGATGTTAGGATGAACCACCACACCAGAGCACAGAAGTGTTTCCTTCCAAAACTGAAATCTGGAGGTGAAGGGAAAGGTCCAGGAATCAGGGATGTTAGATTCAGAGTGAGGAATTTCATAATCATTGAGAACTGGTTACAAAATAAAGAGGAGAGGAACTG
>NW_008379251.1:0-216 GCF_000622305.1 Nannospalax galili
TTTTTTAGCACTCTGCTCTCGGAGTGTGATCCACTTCATCCTTTGCAATAATTACTTCTTTCTTCAGAATCTTCATAGCATTGTATTTACTGTTGGGACTTGGGTTTGCTTTGCTCAGTGGGGGGCCCACTGGCTTCAGGACAGAGAGACTTGATCAGTGACAGGGTCTTGGACCCTGGGACCTGTGTCTTTTCAACAAGCTGTTTATTTCAAAGT
>NW_008379252.1:0-216 GCF_000622305.1 Nannospalax galili
TGCTGGGTCTTGCTTTCTAATTCAGTCGCCAATCTGCATGTTTCAAACAGAGAAATAGGGCTATATATTCTCAGGTTTAGTGAAAGGTATGTACTTGTTCATCTTGATTTGCTGCTGGCTATTTTGAACAAGTTATGTTCAGTTTTTTGTTATTGGTTTTCAGTTTGTGTGTGTGTGTGTGTTTATATGAGTGTGTGTGGGAGGTGTGTGGGTCTT
>NW_008379253.1:0-216 GCF_000622305.1 Nannospalax galili
CTGAACCCTGAGGCCTTCATTCACATATATGCCCTAAGAGACATTTCCTATAATATTAGAAACAATGTATTTCTTTTTCAGAGAAAGTAACAGAAACTGAGAAGGTAGAGAAGTGCTCAGAGTTAAGTCAGCCAGAGCAGATGTTCTAACTCCGAATCAAACATGTCTATATATGATATGAGATCAACTGTAATGATATATTTCCTCAAAATGTTA
>NW_008379254.1:0-216 GCF_000622305.1 Nannospalax galili
GAATTTAAATGTACTTTCATTCACCTTTCCGCGTGTCACTCAAGCTAGCCTGCATTTCCTCAGAGTCGTCCACGAACAGAGATCAATGGACTTGAGAACTTACTGTCAACTGAAGAATGTCAAGTGAAGTGGCGTGAGGAAGGGAGCAGTTCACACAGTGAAACCGATAATATTCTAAAATAAAACTATGACAGGGGCACCAAAATATTTAAAAAT
>NW_008379255.1:0-216 GCF_000622305.1 Nannospalax galili
ATGTTTTCTTTTTTGTCTATTTGTCTCCCTGCAGCCACAGCTGGACTGAAACTCACTATGTAGACCAGGCTAGCCTTGATCTCACAGGGATCCACCTGCCTTTGCCTCCCAAGCTATTCGTCTTCATAAAAAATTTTATTTATTATTTTTCTTTTAATTTATATTTATGAGTATATTGTCTGCATGTATATTAGTGTACCCATGTCATGCAATGCC
>NW_008379256.1:0-216 GCF_000622305.1 Nannospalax galili
CTTCAGTCAGAGGTCGGTACTTTCCCTTTAGCTTCAGTGTTGCGATTAGATAAAATGACATGATGCACCATGCAGTGCTGGGAGTTGGAGGGGTAGCTTTGGCAGAGCACATAGCATGACTTATCAGATAAATCCTAGACACAGATGATTGTGTTAGTTCCCTCCTTTTGTTGCTGTGATAAAACACTGACAAAAAATAACTTGAGAGGAAATGAT
>NW_008379257.1:0-216 GCF_000622305.1 Nannospalax galili
GACTACAGATGATTGGAAGGGGACTATAGAAGACTGGGGGTTCTGGGACTACAGAAAAGTGGGAGGGTCTGGGACTATAAAAGTGTGGGGGAGATTGGGATTATAAAAGTGTGTGGAGGCGTCTGGGACTATAGGCTAGTGTGGGCGTCTCAGACTACAGAAGACTGGGAGGGGCATCTGGGACTATAGAAGAGAGTTCGGGGGGTCTGATTCTGT
>NW_008379258.1:0-216 GCF_000622305.1 Nannospalax galili
GACGATGATGGTGACGTGCACCCAGCAAACCACTGGGAGACTTCTCCTTCACATGACCTACATATGGAGACAGTGAACACTGAGGGATCCTGCCTTGTGGCTTGACCTCAGCCTAAATGCCAGGCCCCCTGCCACCAATCCTCTGGTGCTCCAAGGCCCCACTCGCCAGGACGCTGAGATTTCCCAAACTCTCTTGGAGCAGCTGGTAGCCTGGCA
>NW_008379259.1:0-216 GCF_000622305.1 Nannospalax galili
TTCCATCTGTGCCTTGGTGCCTCCTCCATCTGCCTGTGCTCTCCACCGCACGCTCACTCTCCCAACATTTTTACCTATCACTTCCTAAAAGTTATTCAGCTCCTATTTCAGTTCATGTAGCCCCAAAATGCTTTATTCCTCCCTGGGAAGAAGGGTGGAGCCTACCGTGACAGGAGATTGAATGAAAGGAGGAGGATTTGGCACCATTCTGGAAAG
>NW_008379260.1:0-216 GCF_000622305.1 Nannospalax galili
GTGACACGACAATCTGCACGTCAGATGAGGGAGGTGACATGACCATCTAAACGTCAGAGGGAGCAGGAGACACGATCATCTGCATGTCAGAGGGTACAGGTGACACCACCTTCTGCTCGTCAGAGGGGGCAGGTGACTCGACCAACTTTATAGCAGACAGGGCAAGTGAAACCACAATGTGCACGTCAAAGAGGACAGGTAACACGACCATGTGCA
>NW_008379261.1:0-216 GCF_000622305.1 Nannospalax galili
TGGTTTGTATACCTAACATGTTTAAATTTTACCTATTACATATAGAGTTATGAAATGACAGTACAGTGTATATTTTTATTCATTTAGTTTTTATGACTTAACCTAAACTTTAAAAGGGGATCAGTGGTTCCATTTTTGAGTAAATTATCTTTAAGGAACAAAGTAAGACACCACTAGGTTAAAGGGGACACTTATTAAGAATACTTCTTTCCTCCT
>NW_008379262.1:0-216 GCF_000622305.1 Nannospalax galili
ATTTTTCATGTCACATCACAATGCTCCAATGTCCCGTCATAATGTATCAAGGTGCCCTCAAAACCCCATTGTGCCATCACAATAACCAATGTCCCATCACAATTCTCAAATATGTCCTCTCAATACCCCAGTGTGACATCACAATGCCTCAATGTGCCATCGCAGTGCTCCAATGTGTCATCACCTTGCTCATGGTGCCAACAAAATACCCCAATG
>NW_008379263.1:0-216 GCF_000622305.1 Nannospalax galili
GGTACCCTACAGCTAACTTTCATGTCTCTCAACAGCTTGCACCTGCAGATTATTCTACACGAAAGATAGAGGACCAGATAAAATCAACTGTGTCTAATTGCTTTCTTTTGTGCATCCAGCAATTGATTTCTATTAACAGCAGTACCAGTTACCACCCTTCTCTACCCAGGAGCTGCCAACAGAAGAAGATTTCACTGACTTTCATCTAAGTGGATT
>NW_008379264.1:0-216 GCF_000622305.1 Nannospalax galili
TGCTAGGAACCGAACCTGGGTCCTCTGCAGGAGCAGCCAGTGCTCTTAACCGCTGAACCATCTCTCCAGTCCTTCTGCTGGTTTTATTCTAGTTGAAAAAATGATATTATATGTAGTCCTTGGCTTCAGTAGTAAAGGCTTCACTATTGAATGAATGACTAATTATGCCATTACCTACCATGGCATCCAGAGCAGATTCATGCTTAATGAGCTGCT
>NW_008379265.1:0-216 GCF_000622305.1 Nannospalax galili
CACATGAGTTTTTAAAATAAATTGTATAATCAGTATAAAATACATATATACTGAGGGACATCTGGTTACAAATGCTTGACTAGATAGGCCTTAACATCTATGAAAGAATGCATTAAATCTAGTGGGGAGAGCTGAGGGAGGTGCAGATGGGGGAGAGGACCTAATTTGATTAAGATCTATTTTATGATACAAAACTCAATAAAATATACATTAAAA
>NW_008379266.1:0-216 GCF_000622305.1 Nannospalax galili
CATGTCCCACCGTAGTCCATGACATGTGCACATCACCATGCCCAGCTTTTATGTGAGTGCTAAAGATCTGAACTCAGATCCTCAAGCTTGTGCATAAGGCACTTTACCACTGAACTCTCTCCCCGAAAATTTTAGGCTAAGAATTAAGTTTAGATTTTTTTTTTGTCTTTTTGAAGGAGGGTCTCCCTGTAGCCTGTAGCCCCAGCTGTCCTGGAA
>NW_008379267.1:0-216 GCF_000622305.1 Nannospalax galili
GCATAAACCATAATAAAGTCACATAAAAATATGTTATATGGTTTGTCTGATTGTGCAAGAGACCCCGAGAGAACTCGGGTGACAAAATTGGTGCAGCCAGCACGATGGCATTAATGACAAACCCTGGAAGTTTGGAAAAAGCTAGGGAGCTGATGGCGGTGCTGATGTGGTTTTTACGATGGATTTTAAAATCTGTAACTAAAAAGAGGCCAGCCA
>NW_008379268.1:0-216 GCF_000622305.1 Nannospalax galili
CACATGTGTATAATATACAAATGTGTATACATGTGATTTATAAGTGTATGCCATATGCACTAACTTGTTTTCTGAAAAGAAATTTAATCTTTTAATTACTAAATATCATATGCAGTGAATTATATTATTTGGGATCTGGAAAACACAGAATGTAGTGATTTTTTTAAAGAAGCATTTCATTACAACAGCATTGACATATTCAATAATAATTTCCAG
>NW_008379269.1:0-216 GCF_000622305.1 Nannospalax galili
TGTTATAAATCACAAAATAAAGCTTGTTGTTAAGGGCATCTTTAATACAAATTTTTGCAAATAGAGAGGTGGGCAAACTAAAATTATAAATACAAATCTGAAGGAAGAAAGCTTTGTAGCATTTCCAATATGAAAACACTGATGGAAAGAGAATTATTAGAAATTAAAGAGTCTATGTAGCAAGCATTCTAATAAGAAAACATAACAACCATGAAT
>NW_008379270.1:0-216 GCF_000622305.1 Nannospalax galili
CATTGTCATGACACATTGGAGTAATATAATGTCACACGTGGCATTGGGGTTGGAACTTGTATTGTGATGGTACACTGGAGCATTGTGATTTCACATAGGAGCATTGTGTTGAGACCAGGGAGCATTGTGATGATACAATCGAACATGGTGAAATCATAATATAAAATTGTGGAGCATTGTGATGACACAATCGAACATTGTGAAATCATAATATAA
>NW_008379271.1:0-216 GCF_000622305.1 Nannospalax galili
TCTATATAGAGATGTAAATATGTGAATATACATATGAGACTTAAGATGCTGCTTATTGGGGAATTGATTCTCAGACTGCTGAGAAAGAAGAAATACGCCTCAGAAAGTAGACTAAATATCCCATGTGAAAAGTAAAAAGAGCTGAAAAGTCAGTCGCTATTCAACGAAGGGTTCAAACCAAATGCTTCATGTCAGTCATAAAAGTATGCATGTTCT
>NW_008379272.1:0-216 GCF_000622305.1 Nannospalax galili
TGGATTGCATTACTTATTCCACAAAGAGAAGTGCATTTCTACAATTTAAAATGACCAAAATAAAGATATATTTCAAATTATACAAATGTTTTTGTAAGAAACTTTTCATGAAAATTTCTTTTGAAACTGTAGTCTCACACAAACTAGGTTATCTCCAACAGAGGGAGAAAATAACAAATTTTGTCTAGGATATGAAGAAATTTATACTCTTGTGCA
>NW_008379273.1:0-216 GCF_000622305.1 Nannospalax galili
GGGTCATGTGTGAGAACAGGGTGACTTCAGTGGCTTTGGGTAACATAGGAAGGGGGAATTATGGCTTTTCATAAGCCATACAGATAACAATAATTTTCATGGCTTTTGAGTGAATGCTGAGTGTGTGGCCCGCTTAGCTGGGACTTTAAGGGGCTTTGTTATCTCATATCCACAGAGACAAAGGGGAAGTGGGAATGGAAGAAGGCTCTTGTGGGT
>NW_008379274.1:0-216 GCF_000622305.1 Nannospalax galili
AATTAAAATGCTGAAAACTCTGTAATGCAGATCAAAGCTTGAGATATATATTATTATTTAACTGGAAGTAAAAATATGTGTTTAGTGAAACTCTAATATTCTTTTTCATTGAGGAAGTTTTGTCAAGGCTCCCTTTGTTCATTGGCTAAAACAGACATAAAATAGCAAACTCATTTGACATAAGAAGCAAAATTAATCACTGTGTTTGATATCTGA
>NW_008379275.1:0-216 GCF_000622305.1 Nannospalax galili
TAGAATTTCGTCTCCTGTTTTTTGCTCAGCTCTCACTTCATTCGGACATTCAGCCTTCTCACTCGACACTTCCTCCTCTCTGCACACTGGTCCTAAAACAGTCTCCCAAGACACCTACCTGCAGTGAGTTTTTTCTTCTTCAAGATGTTAAATATCACATACTTTACAGGGCTTCTTTCCTTACCGTATTTTAAACAGGAAACGTCTTCCCCCAAG
>NW_008379276.1:0-216 GCF_000622305.1 Nannospalax galili
CCTTCACCAATGGCCTCTTCTTGCCTCTTGGGATGCAACACCTCAGATTCTTTCCATGACCCCTTCAGTCCTGGGGTCCTCACTACAACTGAACCTGCACTTTCACCTATGGCCTTTCCTGTCCTATGCGTGCCAAGTCTCAGCTGCTCTCTGTGAACCCTTCATGCACCAGAACCATGCAGGAGACTCTTACACATTACCAAGTCCTGCTTCCAG
>NW_008379277.1:0-216 GCF_000622305.1 Nannospalax galili
GAAAAACCAGTGTGCGTACTGCAAAGAGGAAGGGCACTGGGTGAAGGACTGTCCCAAGAAGAATAAGTGATCAGCTAAGGTATTACCAGCTCTAATTGGGGGTAAAGACAGAGACTAGGGGAGATGGGGCTCAGGTCCCCTCCCTGATCCCAAGGTAACCCTGAAAATAGAGGGGAAACCAATTGAGTTTATGGTTGATACTAGTGCCCAGAATTC
>NW_008379278.1:0-216 GCF_000622305.1 Nannospalax galili
AAAACTCATTTAGACAAACCCAGTGTAGAACTGGGGAAATGAGCAGCAGGTACCAACATTAGCAAAAGAACTATTGCAAATGATCACAGCTGGGTGAGGGACAGTTAATCTTCTTTAAGGAAGAGATGCTAGATAGACTTATAAGGCTCTAGTAGATGAATATGCCCTGAGGAATGTCTCAGGACACAAACTTGATTCAATAGGCTTTAAAGTATA
>NW_008379279.1:0-216 GCF_000622305.1 Nannospalax galili
ACATATTCATTTGTCTCTTCAGTTTGCCTTTCTGTTTCACTTGTTCAAAACCTCTTTGGGAACTAGAACTCTATTTCTTAACCCCAGAGGCAAAGAAGTTTCCTAGGAAATATTTAAGCAGCACAACCCACGTGTTTTTCTTAGGCATGTTGATTGGGTTGGTGTAGTGTGGGAGACAGACTTGAGCCTAGGGTGAAAGTCTTACTGACAGCCATA
>NW_008379280.1:0-216 GCF_000622305.1 Nannospalax galili
AGCATTGTGACGACACACTGGTGCATTCTTATGGCACACTGAAGGGTGTGACGGAGCAATGCAGCCTTGAGAAGACATATTGGAGCATTGTGATGTCATAGTTTGGCATTCTGAACATGTATTTGGGCATTGTGATCGCATATTGGGACACTCTAATGGCACAGATAGGATTTGAGGGCACACTGAAACATTTTGATTCCACATTGGAGCATTGTG
>NW_008379281.1:0-216 GCF_000622305.1 Nannospalax galili
AGGGTCAGAGGTCCCTAGCACTCACTCGTGTGCTTGTGATTTGCTAGACCCCGGGACCCACATCTTTTAAGCAGCAGAGGAGCGCCAGGATCCTGGGAGCTAAGAAGTAAGTGAGGTTTTCTGAGGACCTTTTGTAATTGTGTAGACGGCGCTGATGAAAATATTCTGCATCTGCACTGACCAGTATCATAGCCACCAGCCAGATGTGGCTTTGGG
>NW_008379282.1:0-215 GCF_000622305.1 Nannospalax galili
TGCTCCAATATGCCATGACAATGTTACAATATGACTTCACAATGTTCCATTTTGTGACCACAATGCTCACTTTGCAAGCACAATGTGCCATTGTATCATTACAATGATCCATTGTGTCTTCAACATGGTTGATATGTAAAACACACTGCTCTATGTCCCCTCAAATTCTCCCAATGTGACATCACAATGCTCCAATGGGTCATCACAATGCCTCC
>NW_008379283.1:0-216 GCF_000622305.1 Nannospalax galili
AGTTACGACAGTTATGCCAGTTATGACAGTTATGACAGGACAGTTAGGATATTCATGACAGTTATGAAAATTATCACAGTTATGACTTTTATGAAAAGACCGTTATGACAGTTATGACAATTATGACACGACCATTAGGACAGTTTTGTCAGTTATGGCAGTTACGACCGTTAGGACTGTTATGACAGTTATGACAGTAATGACAGTTAGGAACGT
>NW_008379284.1:0-216 GCF_000622305.1 Nannospalax galili
TGCAATATGTAGATAGTTTGAGCAAAAAATCGAATGCTCTTAAATAAACCTTGATAAGACATATATCTTGTTCTTTAAGCCAGTCCTTATAATTGTTAACAAGAATAGACCAGTAACTCCATTATTTAAGTAAAGGTTTGACTGAACTGTAACCTTACAAATTTTAAGATCATTTATTTATCACCTCTAAGTCTCTTCTTTTACATACTGCAAGAA
>NW_008379285.1:0-216 GCF_000622305.1 Nannospalax galili
GTACCTCTAATCCTAAACCTAATCCTTACACTAGCCCTAGCCCTAAACATGACCCTAATCCTACCGAAAAATCTAACCCTAACTGTATCCCTATCACTGCCTCTAACAATATAAATAACCCTAACCCTAGCCGTAGGCCTAATCCAAACCATAAATGTAACCCTAATCTTAATCTAACCATAAACATAACCCAGCCCTAATACTAACCCTAAACCT
>NW_008379286.1:0-216 GCF_000622305.1 Nannospalax galili
ATTCATGAATTGACTGTCAGGGTAACATTTTGCCTTGTGATTATGGTTAATAGCACAGCACCACAGAAAGCAGTCTGCCTTCTTCACAGAGGCTTGCAAGAGGCTCAGGAAGATATTCTTGACCTAAATTCTCATGTATCAGAGATCATCAAGCCAGTCTCCTTATGCTGTTCATCTACAGTTTGGAGACACAAACAGAGCAGCCTGGGTCCTGCA
>NW_008379287.1:0-216 GCF_000622305.1 Nannospalax galili
ACTGTGCACTTAATAAGTGTAGCATATTGAACTATTATTTCTTTTTTTTTTAATCTCCAAGGATCCTTTATTGACCAGAGCAAGACCGAGACATATATATATATAAAATCTAGCAGGCAGTAATCCCATTGCCCACCCACCACTCCCACACTGATTTCCTACCCCCTGAACATGAGCGGAATGAATGCTCCACTAGGCCACAAGGTGACTTTCTCT
>NW_008379288.1:0-216 GCF_000622305.1 Nannospalax galili
AAAGCCAGCATAATCTAAAACAAGTGTTTTTAAAATTTGGTTTAACTGCTTGCTTGCCCATTTACAAGATCAAACATGCAACTGCTTGTCTTTGAGTAAATTTTCTCAAGGACTTTACCTTTGGTACGTAACCTTTAAAAGCTCCCAACCCCTCCCACTTAGTGTAGCATGCATGAATTCCTAAAGACATATGACCTATCAGTATTAAATGCAAAA
>NW_008379289.1:0-216 GCF_000622305.1 Nannospalax galili
TGTGTGTGTGTCCCTAACAACCCAAACCCTATAATGAAAACCTTACTATACCACTCATAAATAAGAAAACAGGAACTCGGTGAGCAAGAGAGTCGGGGGCGGGAGACAGCTGGAGCCCGAATTGCGGATATGGAAAAGGAAAAGCCTATACGAAGCCTTGCTTTTGTAAGTCACCTCCTTCCAAATGTCATATAAACTATGCAAAATCCAAAAAAA
>NW_008379290.1:0-216 GCF_000622305.1 Nannospalax galili
ATTGTTTTGAATCAAGGGCATAACAGACTGGTCAATAGAGAACATGGTATAAGATTAAAGCTCTGTGTTCCTTTTAGCATGTAAGATTTAATTACATAAGGTTTCCAAAATCACTCTAAGACAGGTGGCACTGTTTTTCTTAGGCATACACAGTTCTAACTGTTCTCAAAACACACCACTAACTTGGTTTACAAGGGAACGTAAAAGTTCAGTTTG
>NW_008379291.1:0-216 GCF_000622305.1 Nannospalax galili
CCCCCATATCCCCACGCCCTGGCCCCTGCCATGGGGCTCTGGCTGCCGCCACAACCCGCGCCACCAGGCTAGGGCGATGTGGGAGCCCCCGGACCACGGGCCCCGCAGGCACCATGAGCCCCCTACTCCTCTGCCTGCAGCTCACGCGCTGCTGCAGCTGGCTGATGCCCAGGCCCCTGTCTCCCAGCTTGATGCCCCTGATCACCAAAAAAAAAG
>NW_008379292.1:0-216 GCF_000622305.1 Nannospalax galili
AAGTACTGCTTTCCATTATCTTAGTCCTAACCTTTACCCAGCGTCTCACGTGTTTACACTTTTCATTCAGTGTAAAGGAAAATCCAAATCCATGTGTTCACGTAACCCACAAAAAGGTGGGGGATAGATGCAAAGAAAAATAGTGACTTTTTAAACACATCAATACTCATCAATTAGGATTACAATGACATTGCCACACAAGTTTCATTATATTTA
>NW_008379293.1:0-216 GCF_000622305.1 Nannospalax galili
AGAATGGAAACTGCAAACTAAACTTCCAAAAGGAAAGCCATGCCCTGACTTAAAGAATCACAGCTACGTTTAATTAGAACTTTGTGGAAAGTTGGGGTGTTACAGGAATAGAACCAAATCACCTTGGACTATCTTTAGACCATCTTTAATCTCTTTAAATAGTTATTCATTGTTTACCTCCGTGACTGACCTAGCAACTATTGACTAAATTTTTAC
>NW_008379294.1:0-216 GCF_000622305.1 Nannospalax galili
AGATCCTGTTCCCTAACTGCATATTGTGAGCTATGCTTGCATCCCTGCAGAAAAATTTCACTTGATCATTGTGAAGAATCTCTTGACTGATTATGTGATACAGGCTGCAGCAAAGATCACCTTCAGGTCAGTGTCCTCATACTTAAGCCTCCATGGTGCTGAAATTAGAGGAATGAGGAATATTTTATTGGATTCAGTTTGGGAATGGTTTTTTGA
>NW_008379295.1:0-216 GCF_000622305.1 Nannospalax galili
AGCTGCCATATGGGTGCTGGGAAATGAACCCGGGTCCTCTGTAAGAGTAGCCAGTGACCTTAACTGCTAAGCTCTCTCTCCAGCCCCTGATGAATAATTTTCTTACATCAAAAAGATTAAATTTACATTAGATAGACTATTAGATGGAGGTACATTTTATGTAACAGATTTCCTATACAAGTGTAATCTATAAAAATATTCACTTGAAATAAACCA
>NW_008379296.1:0-216 GCF_000622305.1 Nannospalax galili
ACAGAATGGCTGGGGTTCTGAAGAGTTTAGACATAGAAAACAGAGATGAGTCCCTTCTTACAGGTCTTCTTAAAGGAAGGTTTCCTTGCCATGTCATTGATGGATAGTCTGTAACGATGCCTACAGATAGACTGTTTCTGATTGGAGGGGGTAGGGGAGGGGAAGGGAGGTCTTTCATTGTGAGGAATAGAGGAAGGAATGTTGTTAATGTGTGGT
>NW_008379297.1:0-216 GCF_000622305.1 Nannospalax galili
ACTACAGGAACCAGAATAATGAAAATGAACCAGGGAGGTAAAGGAAAAGAAAGAACCTGGGAGAGAAGAACAGTAGGAAGCAGGTGTTAATGAGGGAGCTATGGATAAAATGGGATTATTTAAATAGGAGATGGGAGGGAAGGTTATTCAAGGAACCTTGGAGATAAAGGAAAGAAGGAGCTCAAGAGAAGTGGGACCATAGGAGAAGGGTATTAT
>NW_008379298.1:0-216 GCF_000622305.1 Nannospalax galili
CAAACAAAAAAAAACGAACAAACAAAAAACTTCAGTGATGTAATGCTGACTAACACAGAACATGTTAGAATTTTCTTCCTTTCAAGGCTGAGTAATATCCCGTTTCTCTAAACTATATTTTATCCATTCATGCATCAAGCAGCTTTGTATTTTGTAATAAATTTTATTATTAGGTCAAAGACAGCAATAATCAGGATTCCTTCTCAGTGACAAAAA
>NW_008379299.1:0-216 GCF_000622305.1 Nannospalax galili
TCCTTGGGCAAAAGCCTGAAGCAGCTGTAGATCTTGTAGATATAGGCAGTTGGTTCAGTTTACTGAGCAATTGCATCCAGAGCACAGTGCTGAAAAACAGGAGGGTACATGAGTGTTCTGTGGGCTTGAGAAGTATCAGGTAAGGAGTTCAAATAGAACTCATCATTCCAACAGGAAAGGACAGCTCACAGGGCTGGACTTGATCAGATTTAGAGA
>NW_008379300.1:0-216 GCF_000622305.1 Nannospalax galili
GAAAACCCACAGAATGGGAAAAAATTTTCACCAGTGACACATCTTACAGAGATTTAACATCCAGAATATATAAAGAACTTAAAAAACAAGGATTCAAGTCCAAACAATCCAATTAAAAGATGGACTAAATATCTAAACAGAGAGTTCCCAAAGAAAGAAAGAAAAATGGCTAAGAAACATCTCAAAAACTGTTCAACATTATTAGTAATTAGGGAA
>NW_008379301.1:0-216 GCF_000622305.1 Nannospalax galili
ATCACTAGACAGTACTACTGAGGAGTCCAGTTGAATGAATTAGGTTGTATTTTCCTATTACTATTGGTCAGAAGACAAGATTCTTGATTGAGTTGTACATGTGGTCATAATACTAGATGTCATGTTAGCAGAATAAATGTAGAAAAAATTTTTAATTATTTTTACTTTTTGTGTGTGCATGTATTTCCTGCTTGTAGGTAAGTGCACTTATGTCAT
>NW_008379302.1:0-216 GCF_000622305.1 Nannospalax galili
CATTCCTACATATTTCCTAGAGACTAGGCCATGAGCTCGAAGTTTCCTCCAGCAGAGATACACAGCCATTCCTCCTGCCTTGATGCTCATCCTAACCCCCACCACGGCTCCTATACAAGGAGGAGAGCATTTGTGCATGCTGCACTAAGGATTTCACCTGGCCCAGTGTCCACTGAGAAGTCTCCTCCCACAGGACTTACCAGCCATCCCAGTTTG
>NW_008379303.1:0-216 GCF_000622305.1 Nannospalax galili
GAGAGAGAGCTTATTAATGTAAATAAACTACAGCTTCATAGGAGTAAGAAATTCTATCATGTTATTTCATAGGTTGACTCTCAATAATTGTTGCATACTGCATATTTCAAGAAGCAAAAAAGAAGACGCTGAAAGCTTCCATCATAAGGAAGCGATAAATGTTTGAAGAATTAGGAAAGTTTGAGCTGATTTCAGCATTATACCACATGGATGTGC
>NW_008379304.1:0-216 GCF_000622305.1 Nannospalax galili
GAAGGAGGAAGGAGGAAGGAAGGAGGAAGGAATGAAGGAAGGAAGGAGGAAGGATGGAGGAAAGAAGGAAGGAAGGAGGAAGAAATGAGGAAGGAGGAAGGAAGGAGGAAGCAAGGGAGGAAGGGATAGGTTGCTCTTTTGGTGAAATAGTTAAAGAGGCATTAATCATAAACTTCAAGTCATGGAGAGAAGGAGCCATAAATCCTGGTTTAAGCA
>NW_008379305.1:0-216 GCF_000622305.1 Nannospalax galili
TAAAATAAAATGGAGATTTTCCTTAAAGGGTTAAAACTCATTCAATCTTATTTTTATATTGCACATTAAATTTATTTAAATGTTGACACTGTGTGTGTAGGACATAAGGATACAACCTGACTCCAGAGACATTGGGAAGTGTACGGTAACACTAGGCATTCTTTGTTTTTCCTCCAGTTAATTATTTATTTAATAACCACATACTTAGAAGAAGCA
>NW_008379306.1:0-216 GCF_000622305.1 Nannospalax galili
ACCAGCGTTTTGTGCATATATGTTCAGGATTGTAATATTTTCTTGATTAATCATTCCTTTGGAATGAAGTGACATGCTGATTATTTTTAGATTGAAGTCTGTTTTGTCAGATATTAGAATTACTATCCCTGCTTGTTTCTTAGGGCCATTTTCTTAAAATATTAGTTCCCATCATTTCACCTTAAGAAGTGCCTCTCCTTGAAGGTGAAATGGATT
>NW_008379307.1:0-216 GCF_000622305.1 Nannospalax galili
AGAATTAGTGAGATAGCTCAGTGAATTAGTGTTTGCTACAGGCCCTAGCCTGTAAGTACTCAAGAGAGCATAGCTATTCACCAGAGCCTCCATGTATTTACAGGAGCCGCCCTATATTTACAACTTTTCTTTAAAATGCCCTAAAACTGCTGAAGGCTCTAGCACCTACCTCTGCAATCTCAGGAAAAGAGGAAATAGAATCTTCAGTCTGACTTT
>NW_008379308.1:0-216 GCF_000622305.1 Nannospalax galili
TGCTACTTCACTTTAAGAGAGATACAAATTATTGTACTCCATGTAGATAACAAAGTAAAATGTGGTCTCCATCCAACAGGCATCAGAAATGTACAAGGGGATGCAGGCACGGAGGAGTGAATCGGTGAAGGCAGATACAGACATGACCCTCCTATGAAGATGAAATGTGCTCAGCACTGCAAAAAGGTGTCAAGTGCCAATGGGTTCTCCCCCCCC
>NW_008379309.1:0-216 GCF_000622305.1 Nannospalax galili
CTAGTAGATATGGTATTAAGTTGACTGTCAATGCCTTACTGTTCTACCCATAGATTAAGGCATCTCATTTTCAGCAGAGGTTTCCTTATGCAGCAGATGGTGATTAACACAGAAACCTACAACTGGTCGGTGTGCAGAGAACAAGTGTGCTTATTCCTGAATAGGACACCTGTATCAAACTTCTGCCTCCCAAGCCTCAGGGATCACTGTGGAAGA
>NW_008379310.1:0-216 GCF_000622305.1 Nannospalax galili
CCCTCAGGGACGTCCAGATTCGGGCCCAATGTGGCTGCAGTTACCTGCCCTGGTAGGGTTGTGAGGAGCAGGACCCAGAGGCAGGCCACATGACTCCTCCCACCTTTCCCTTACTCTGGCTGCTGTGAATCCTGCTCTGGACAGGCAGAGAAGTGATGTGGAGTGTGTGGATGAAGATTGATCACTCTCCAAAGCAGCCTGTGAGCCCTTTCTAAA
>NW_008379311.1:0-216 GCF_000622305.1 Nannospalax galili
CCTACTTATCACTGTAGCTTCCTTCCAAGAGGATTTTAAACCTCTTTATTCAGTTACAAGTGCTCCATGTTCTAAAGCCCTCTATATTTTCATTGTTTTCTTTTTTTTTTGTTTGTTTGTTTGAGACTGGATCTCCCTATACAGCCTTAACTGGCCTGGAACTCAGTATGTAGACCAGGCTCCTTTGAACTCAAAGAGATCTGCCTGCCTCTGCCT
>NW_008379312.1:0-216 GCF_000622305.1 Nannospalax galili
AGTGCTTGCTTCCTGTAGAAAGAACAGTAGTTCTAGCAATGTGTTTACTACGGTGAAATCGAATGAACAGAAGTGCTGGTGCCACCTGGCCAAAACGGACAGTACCTGAAAGTGGGAGTGAGGATTGATAGAAAAAAAGGAGACAGAAAAGACACTTCTTGGGATGGCTCACAGTGAATACTGCCGGCCTGGGTTTATTTCAGTTCTGTCTTTTTA
>NW_008379313.1:0-216 GCF_000622305.1 Nannospalax galili
TTTTATGTCTCCATCGATTTTAGGAGATAACCTTACAAGGTATAGCATTCTAGGTTCAGTTATTGACTTTCAGAAGTTGAAATACTTCATCCCATATTCTCTGGCTTTGATGGTTGCTGATGAAAAGTTTGGACTAATTCTGCTATTTCTCCCTTTGTGTATACGTTGACCTTTGTCTCGTTCTGTTTTTATGAAAATTTTATGACACTTTCTTTA
>NW_008379314.1:0-216 GCF_000622305.1 Nannospalax galili
AGTGCCCACAGAGGCCAGAAGAGGGTGTCGGATCACCTGGAACTGGAGTTAAGGACAGTTGTTAGCCACCATGTAGGTGTGGGGAACAGAACCTGGGTCCTCTGCAAGAGGAGCTGGTGCTCTTAACTGCTGAATCCTTTGTCTAGTCCCTATTTGTTTTTCAAGACAGGGTCTCAGTATATGCCATGACTGGCCTAGTACTCCCTGTGTATACCA
>NW_008379315.1:0-216 GCF_000622305.1 Nannospalax galili
TTGTGCAAGCTATGTATGTGCTCCACGACTGAGCTACATTCTGGTATGGGTTTTTTGTTTGTTTTTCTGATTTTCACTTATGCTAGAGTAGATTATTATTTCCTCCAGTTATATTTTATTTATTAGCTCCCATTCCGTTGATTTTACCTGTATAAATTCCATATTCCTAGATGAGGTTGTATCTTTTCCAGGACCATTTATACCCTAGGATTATCA
>NW_008379316.1:0-216 GCF_000622305.1 Nannospalax galili
AGGCCACTAAGCGTTTCTCACATCTTAAAGAGATAGAGATATAAACTTTCTAACCTCTGCCCCATGCTCCTAGATTTTCTGTAATTGTGGCATGTGTGTCTATAATAAATGTTTTCATGTGTTGTGTCAAAACATTTTATAAACTGTGTCCATTTCAGTTGTTTTTTTCTTTTTCATTTTTTATTGTGTGATAAAATTATTAGTTTTATTTTTATT
>NW_008379317.1:0-216 GCF_000622305.1 Nannospalax galili
AACAATTTCATTTGTATATCCAACTATATCTTCCCTTCCTTTTGGAAAAAAATGTAGATGACCCTGGAAGGATAGTGTACTTCAAGGAGGCCCCAGAGCCCTTGAACAGAACTTATTCTATGAAGTATTTTGAAATAGCACCCCCTCAGATCCTGTTAACATGAGTCATTGTTTTGGCAAACTCTTTCTAAAAGAGACAAAGATGCCTTCTGCCCA
>NW_008379318.1:0-216 GCF_000622305.1 Nannospalax galili
TTTGTCCCCAGTTGGTGGCGCTGTTTTGGGACGTCTTGGAAGGTGTGGCTGTGCTAGAGGAAACACATCACTGGGGGCAGGCTTAGAGAGTTTTTAAGCCTTGCAGGAACTCAAGTCGCTCTCTGACTTCTTGGGTCTGCTTGAATATATGTGTACTTAGCTTCCGCTCCTCCTCCAGCCACCTCTGTCACCATGCCTCCCCACCATGATGTACTG
>NW_008379319.1:0-216 GCF_000622305.1 Nannospalax galili
CTTTGATTTATTTTTTTATGGGGCTTTTGGCTACTCTAACATTCCCCCCCTTGAAGAGGTAACCCTAAAATCTTTTAAAATTAGATAAAAGCTCCCAAATATTTTCAACATTTTTGGCTTGTGGAACAGAGTATGTTGCTAAGAGGCCCAAAGGCATTGTGAGTATTAGCCAAGAAGCTGGCTACTTTTCTTTGGGGTCTTTTTACCCTAACTGCC
>NW_008379320.1:0-216 GCF_000622305.1 Nannospalax galili
GTCACCTGCCCGCTATGACGTGCAGATAGTCGTGTCACCTGCTCCTCTGACGTGCAGATGGTCATGTCACCTGTCTCCTCTCACCGGTTGATAGTCGTAACAGCAGCCCCAACTGACGTGCACAGGTCGTGTCACCTGCCGACTGTGTCATGAAGATGGTGGTGTAACCTGACCCCTCTGACGTGCAGACGGCAATGTCTCATGCCCTCTATGATG
>NW_008379321.1:0-216 GCF_000622305.1 Nannospalax galili
CTCTCTGATGTGCACATGGTCGTTTCACTTGCCCTCTATGTAGTGCACATGGTCCTGTCACATGCTCTCTTTGAGGCGCACATGGTCGTGTCACCTGCCATCTTTGACGTGTATATGGTCGTGTCAACTGCTACCTCTGACTTGGACATGGTCGTGAGACCTGCGCACTCGGACCTGCTGATGGTCGTGTCTCCTGTCCACTCTGACGTTCAGATG
>NW_008379322.1:0-216 GCF_000622305.1 Nannospalax galili
AAAAAAAAGAAAAAAAGTTCCCAACCTAGCTGCATAGCAGAATCCAGACCTGTGGCCTCAGATTCACAGAGATCCACCAGCCTCTGCCTCTTGAGTGCTGGGATTAAAGGCACGTGCTACCACGCCCAGCTATTCAAATTTTTTATTTTGGGGGCATGGAGACACGTGAACCACAGCACACCTGTGGAGGTTAGAGAGTAGCCTGTGAGAGTTGGT
>NW_008379323.1:0-216 GCF_000622305.1 Nannospalax galili
GCCCAAACTGTAACCCTAATCCTAAACCTTAAACTAAGCCTAGACTTAATCCTAACCCTAAGGCTAACCTAACCCTAGACCTAAGCCTAAGCCTGAACCTACAAATAAACCTAGCCCTAAACCTACATCTAACATAAACCCAAATCCTAACTGTAAAAATAAACATAGATGCAACCCTAACCCTTACCATAAACCTAACCCTAACACTAACCCTAA
>NW_008379324.1:0-216 GCF_000622305.1 Nannospalax galili
TATCCAACTTCTTACTGCTTCTACTTTTTATATCCCAAAGTATTTAAGATCGCTACATTTAGTTATGAAGGCCTTTAGTGGTTTAAATTAAGACACAAGAAATCCTAAATGACATATGAGAGGCTCTTGAGAGAAACAACTGTTTGTATATGCCACGTATATTTAAAAAAATCAAATACCATGCATATTTTAACCAGGCTAAAGTATTAAGAAACA
>NW_008379325.1:0-216 GCF_000622305.1 Nannospalax galili
TGACTTCACAATGCTCAAATGTGACATCACAATGCTCCAATGTTCCAATACTATGGCCCCATGTGCCACTATATTCCTGCAATGTTCCATCAAAATATTACAATACGACTTCACAATGTTCCAATTTGACATCACAATAATCCATGTGAATTCAACATGCGCCAATGTTGAGCACTATCACCCCATGTTCCATCATATTGCTACACTTTGTCATCA
>NW_008379326.1:0-216 GCF_000622305.1 Nannospalax galili
GGTTCATCTAATGATGGAGGACAAGTTTGTATGATCATTCTCAATAACACAGCTCCAAATGGAACTATCACTAGAGCCCACCAAGATCTTAAAGACTTTTCTAAGGAACTAAAAATTTGGGAAGTGACCCATTCCCTAACCTCCTGGAAGGAAGGTTTGGAAAATGGAAAGGTCTTATGGACTAACCTCCCTGGTCATCACAATGGGTGCCCTGAT
>NW_008379327.1:0-216 GCF_000622305.1 Nannospalax galili
TTTTAATTTTAATGCCTTAGTTTGGGTCTTCGGTATCTCTTTCATTTAAATACCTGAAAATTGATCTTCCTCCCATATAATTCCCCTTAATTCAGTGCATCCACTATATGATAGATACAGAAACAAAAGACTTAATAAAAGCCAAATGGGGGTGGAACCCTGGAAATAAAAACAAAATAAACAGAACCCCCAAAATAAAATTCTTAAACCAAAAAC
>NW_008379328.1:0-216 GCF_000622305.1 Nannospalax galili
AAACTGAGTTATTAAATATTCACAAAATAAGATACATCTGTTAAATAATGATGCATATTTGCAGTTCGAATTTTCAGCATTTATTGCCTTCGGACACATTTGTGTCCGTGCCCGTGAACACAGTTATAAATACTGTGGTTTAAAACCCAGCAGTATAATTCTGCATAATTGAATAGTTTAATAACCAGCATGTAGCTCTTCATAATAAGAAAAGTC
>NW_008379329.1:0-216 GCF_000622305.1 Nannospalax galili
CATCACAGTGCTCACTATGCCATCAAAATACTCCAATGTGAAATCACAATGCTCAGTGTGACATCATAATGCCCAATGAATATTAACAATAATCGACGTGCCGTTGCAATGCTCAATGTGCTCTCACAATGCTCCAATGTTCCATCACAATGCTCCAATATGTAGTCATAATGTTTCAATGTGCCCTCAAATCCCCATTGTGCCATTACAATGCCC
>NW_008379330.1:0-216 GCF_000622305.1 Nannospalax galili
ACCCTGTAGTGAGTTTTGTTTTGTTTTGTTTCTGGTTTTCTGTTTTGGTGTATGTGAGGTGTGTGTGGTAGCATGTACGTGCACCTGTGTGTGAGGGTGCGCACGAGTGCCGAAGCTGGAGGAGGACATCGGGTGTCCTGCTCTATCACGCTCTGTCTTGTTACCTTGAGACAGGATCTATCACTGAACCTGGAGCTACCTTGGCTAGGCTGGCAG
>NW_008379331.1:0-216 GCF_000622305.1 Nannospalax galili
AAGGTGCACATTGTATTCTAAGGGTTGGAAGGTGCTTATTGTACTCTAAGGTTTGGAAGGTGCGCATTGTATTATAAGGTTTGGAAGGTGCACATTGTATTCTAAGGGTTGGGAGGTACACATTGTGCTCTAAGGGTTGGAAGGTGAGCTTTGTATTCTAAGGGATGGAAGGTACGCATTGCATCCTAAGGGTTGGAAGGTGCACATTTTATCCTA
>NW_008379332.1:0-216 GCF_000622305.1 Nannospalax galili
AGCAGCCCTCCTGAACATGCAGCGACGGCGGGCGGCCCTCGGGAACATGCGACGGCGGTGGCGGCAGCGGCAACAGCAGCCCTCGGGAAAGTGCGGTGGTGGCGGTGGCCCTCCCGACCTTGCGGCGGTGGCAGCAGCGGCGATGGCCCTCCGGAACTTGCATCTGTGGAGGCAGCGGCGGCAGTGGCCGCCACCCTCCAGAAAGTGTGTGGGCTT
>NW_008379333.1:0-216 GCF_000622305.1 Nannospalax galili
TTTGGCTGACTAGCTTCTCAGTCTTTTGGGTAAGATCAAGGGTGGAACTTCGCTGGCTTTCTGAAAGAAGGAAAAGACATTTGGGAAATGATCCATAGCTCTAAGGGCTTCTTCTTGGCTGAAGTTCACATTTCAGTGGCCAGATGAAGTCACGTGGCCAAATGTTGTCAACAGGCAGGAATGAATGATCCTCCTGCAAAGGGGACTATCACAGGG
>NW_008379334.1:0-216 GCF_000622305.1 Nannospalax galili
TTGTATTACTGTTTCAATTTCCTTATGTGTTATGGGTCTGTTTAAGCTGCTAAAACCTCTTGGTTTTGTTTTGCTTAGGTTGATACCTGTCTGTTTCTTTAAGGTTTTCAAATTTAGTAGCATATAGGTTTTAAGGTATTCCCTTATAATGTTCTGGATCTTTTTGTTGTCTGTTGCAATGTTTCCCCTTTCATCTCTAATTTTGTTTATTTGGAG
>NW_008379335.1:0-216 GCF_000622305.1 Nannospalax galili
ATAAGATGTACTTGAAAAAGCCTAGGAAGTTCTGGCAACCACAGCCAGAGCAGTTTCAGTAAAGTAATTAAGATCTGAGTTAGAGCAAAGTGAACTGAGAAGCAGAAGAAAAGGCAATGAGAGAACAAGAAACCCGAATGTTCTCCATTTTCCCCACGTACCCTTGAAGCTGCTTCTTGGAGTTTTTGCAACCTCCCAATGCTAGAATACTGCAGG
>NW_008379336.1:0-216 GCF_000622305.1 Nannospalax galili
ACTAGACCATCTCTCCAGATGTGTAAATACATTGCCTGGCTTAGTTTTCTGTGGCTGTGATAACAGACCATAAACTTAGTGGCAAAAAAGAAAATTAAATTTATTATTTTTAATTTGGGGTGGTCAGAAACCCCAAATGGGTCTACAGGACCACATTTTCTTTTTGAAGCTCCAGAGGAAAAATGGGCTCCTTGTTTTTTCAAACTTAAAAAAAAA
>NW_008379337.1:0-216 GCF_000622305.1 Nannospalax galili
TCAGTATAAACCCTGTAAGATATAAAATTGAATGAGTTTTTACCCTTTAAGAAGATCTCCATTTCATTTTAAAATATGCTGCTTCCTCATTTTTTAAATTTTATTTTTAATTGTTTTTAGAAAAAGCATATCAGTACAGCTTTAACATGCTCAATAACAGTTTCGAGAGCAAAGATACAGCTCTTTCAAAAGTAGCTATAAAATTTTTAGGTTCGC
>NW_008379338.1:0-216 GCF_000622305.1 Nannospalax galili
TATTGCAGTATTGGGGATTGAACCAAGGGCCTTGTGCTGTGTGATCTGCCAGTGAGCCATCTCCCCAGCCCTTTTTATTTTCAGACTTTTTTAATTTTATTTTTATTTTATGTGTATGAGTGTTTTGCCTGCATGTGGATGTTAAGTGCACCCTTGGGAGGCCAAAAGAGGGTGTCAGGGTCCCAGGAACTGGAGTTACAGATAATTGTTAGCCAC
>NW_008379339.1:0-216 GCF_000622305.1 Nannospalax galili
TGACACATTGGAGAATGGTGATATCACACTGGAGCATACCCTTAATAAATTGGAGCATTGGGATGGTAAAATGGAACATTGTGAAGACATATTGGAGCTTTATGATGTCACAGTGGGGCATTATTGAGACATATTTGAGTGTTGTGATATCATATTGGTGCATTCTGATAGCAAAACGGGGAGATGAGAGGACATTCAAACATTCTGATTACACAT
>NW_008379340.1:0-216 GCF_000622305.1 Nannospalax galili
CCTATTTGTTTCCTTTCCTATTCAACACTTACCAACTAAGATGCAATATATCTTGCTGATCCTTGTTTATTACTTTCATTTCTGAAAATAATACAGACTTCATAACAGGAATTTTTGTTCACAAAAGTAAGAAATCAACAAATATTTGTTGGATTAACAAATTACAGAATATGATTTAAGAAGTAATAAAGCGGGGCTGGAGAGATGGCTCAGTGA
>NW_008379341.1:0-215 GCF_000622305.1 Nannospalax galili
ACACACACACACACACACACACACACGCATACATACATTTGTCCTCCTACTCATCCACCTGTTCAGTCACTTATCCATCAGTCCATACATACATACACACACATACATACATGCATACATTTATCTCCCTACCAATTCTCCTGTCCAGTCACTTATTCATCCATGAATACATACATACACACATACATGCATACATATATACACACATACACATA
>NW_008379342.1:0-216 GCF_000622305.1 Nannospalax galili
GATGACACATTGGTGTATTTTGAATTCACATTGTAGCATCACATGTGATGGTATTTTGAAGGAACGCTGAGCATTGTGATGACTCCCTGGTTTATTGTTATGACACACTGAGGAGTGTGATGTCAAAATGGAGCTTTTTGCAGACGTATTGGAGCATTGTGATAACACATGGAGTATGCTGATCCCACAATGGAGCATTGTGATGAGACATTGGTT
>NW_008379343.1:0-216 GCF_000622305.1 Nannospalax galili
GGGTTGGACCATCAATTGATGTTCTCCCTTAGCTGCTTGCATAGTGCTCTCCAAAACTATGAGAGCTAACCTTCAAGGGAAGTGGCTTCTAGGTCATATCCAGTTTGTTGCTCCAAATCCTGTGTCTGAAGTATGTCTTGTCTTCAGCAATAGGGCTTACATTCAAGTACTGGGAAGCAATCAAGGGCTGTGGCAATAGCCTGTGTAATTTTGGGA
>NW_008379344.1:0-216 GCF_000622305.1 Nannospalax galili
AATAATTGATCCTGATCTAAGATGTGAGAATAACTTCAACTTTATTTTTTTTCTGTTGTTTTTCTGACACCATCATTTAGTAAGTCATTTTTTTTCCTCACAAATTTAAGATTGCACCATTGTTTGTGCTGTCTTATGTATGTGGGGTCAGATTCTTTATTCTGTTTTATTTATTGATACACTGTAGACATTTGCTGTGAGGTTGTTTTAGTCATT
>NW_008379345.1:0-216 GCF_000622305.1 Nannospalax galili
AATAATTGATCCTGATCTAAGATGTGAGAATAACTTCAACTTTATTTTTTTCTGTTGTTTTTCTGACACCATCATTTAGTAAGTCATTTTTTTTCTCTCACAAATTTAAGATTGCACCATTGTTTGTGCTGTCTTATGTATTTGGGGTCAGCATCTTTATTCTGCTTTATTTATTGATACACTGTAGACATTTGCTGTGAGGTTGTTTTAGTCATT
>NW_008379346.1:0-216 GCF_000622305.1 Nannospalax galili
CTCCCAAATAACATTCCAGGTTTAGCTGCTCAACTGATTATCAGCTATCTTCTAAAAAGAAACTTGACAAAAAGCCTTACTCAATGGGAAAAATAATAACCCAGATCAACTTCATCACTATTTTCCATATTTCTCAATGAAACTGTATACTAATGGCTATGTTTTAAAATTACTGGAGATGGAGTTACAGGAGGAGAAGTATGTAGAGATGGGGGA
>NW_008379347.1:0-215 GCF_000622305.1 Nannospalax galili
GTGCACATGGTCGTGTCACCTGGCCCCTCTGAAGTACAGATGGTAGTGTCATCTTACCACTCTGACGTGCACATGGTCATGTAACTTGCTCCCTCTGATGTGCCGATGGTCCTGTCACCTGACCACTCTGACTTGCAGATGGTCGTGTCACCTGCCCCTCTGGGGTGCACATGGTCGTGTCTCCTGTCCCCTCTGACGTGCAGATGGTCGTGTCA
>NW_008379348.1:0-216 GCF_000622305.1 Nannospalax galili
CGCTGAATCCATGGCTTCAGGAGTGTGTGGAGGAGGCTGTTCACATCACAGTGGACCAGGAAGCACAATATGGAGAGCTGGAGGACAGGCACTTTTAGCAGCTTCCTTAGCCCTGCCACCTAAAGGCTCCATAGCCCTACCAAAACATCAGCAGCTTGGGGGAGCATTTGAGATTCAAACCACAACATAGCATGCTAAGTGTACCTCATGCCCCAC
>NW_008379349.1:0-216 GCF_000622305.1 Nannospalax galili
GCAGAATGGATCCATTCTCAGGACTAGTATCAGAAGCTGCAGCAGCAGCTGCAGCGTCACCAGCAGCAATGCTGCCCTCACGTGACACGACTGCTGTATCCATTTCATTTCTTTGCTGTGCCTCCCTTTTTTCTTTAAGCTGAAACGAAAGGTTGATACTAAAGACACTACCTTCCAATTAAAAATAATTGATTTCCTTGAGTTTATCACTGGGTC
>NW_008379350.1:0-216 GCF_000622305.1 Nannospalax galili
AAGGACAGACACTACCTTAAGGTGAAAGGATGGAAAAAAAAATATACCAAGAGCATGGCACTAAGAAAAAAGCAGGCATCGCAATTCTAATATCTGACACAATAGTCTTTAAACTGATACTAATTAGAAGAGATAAAGGGGGCCACTTCATTCTGATCAAAGGAGCAACTGACCAAGAAGATATTACAACCATGAACATATATTCACCAAACTCTG
>NW_008379351.1:0-216 GCF_000622305.1 Nannospalax galili
AGGAAAGATGTTGTCCTCAGGAATTTGGGGGCTGGGCTGGCCTGGGAGCAGTGCCCAGGAAAATGCTGGGCAGCTGGTGGCCCTGCCATGCTGGGAGGCAGAGGGAGATGAGGGTGGGACTAGGCCCAGAGGGCTCCTGGGGACCTCAAAAAAGAACTGGGTTGATCTGGATGCAAAGGGTCAAAAAGCAGTGGTGGTTCTGGGCCGAGAGGTCAG
>NW_008379352.1:0-216 GCF_000622305.1 Nannospalax galili
AATAAGGATACAGCCAACAGGACTGAAAAGATAGCTTTGCCAGTTATTTACCTGACAGAGGATTAATATAAAAAACTCAAAAATTAACCCCCCGAACAAATAATCCAATTAATAAATGGGACAGTTCTCAAAGGAAGAAATGTAGCCAGTGCATATATGAAAAATATTCATCATCCCTAGGCATCAGGGAGACGCTTATCAAAACTGCACTGAGAT
>NW_008379353.1:0-216 GCF_000622305.1 Nannospalax galili
AAATTAAATCTTGTATAATACCAGTATGAAAAAACAAATCAAGTCAGTATCTCCAGATAAAAGCTATGATAATTTGGATATTAAAGATCCATTCTTCCCAAGAATCAGAGCTAGCCACTCTGCATGTGATTATAAGAGTAAGCTGGCCTAAAGGAACATAGTAGGTATTTTAAATACTCCGAATATGCCAGGTATGGTGGCACACGCCTTTAATCC
>NW_008379354.1:0-216 GCF_000622305.1 Nannospalax galili
CACTGCTGTATATTGCTGTCTAAATAGGAATCTGCCTATCAGAAGGAAACTTCACCAATGGTTATTAGAAGTTCCAGCTGTATAAGGTGCTGTGGGGTTTTATGAACATGGCTTGTCCTTCCTAGGCCTCATGCCTGGGTGCATTCCCTCTGCTCTCTTAGAAGTTCCTTAAGCCAGCCAGCCCCTTCCAGGGAAATTCAGGTTTGCCATTCAAAT
>NW_008379355.1:0-216 GCF_000622305.1 Nannospalax galili
AGTGCAACAGTGAGTATATATCCCAATGTGACTGAAGGGGCCAGGAAAATGGAAAGTAACTAGGGGGGTAAAGGGAATAAGGAACCCAAGAGAGAAAAAACAGTAGGAGACAGGTGTTATTAGGAGAGAAATGTGTAAAATGGGGGTAGTTAAATGGAAGGGGAAGAAGGAGGGCTATACAAGGACTATGGGATAAAGAGGAAGAAGGGGGTCAAA
>NW_008379356.1:0-216 GCF_000622305.1 Nannospalax galili
TCTTTGAAGGGTTAAACAAGATTGACAGACCATTAGCACAGTTAAGCAAAATAAAGAAAGAACAAATTGAAATCAATAAAATCATATACAAAAGTGGAAACATCACAACAAACACCAAAAAATTACAAGACATGGTAAGGTATACGTTAAAAAAATATACTCTAATAAATTTGAAAATGTAAAAGAACTGGATATATATCTAAAATCCTTGACATG
>NW_008379357.1:0-216 GCF_000622305.1 Nannospalax galili
CATGCTTTTCTTTACATAGTAAACTGAGATTCTTTATGAAAGGCAACTCCAAACTAGTATAGTGAAAATAAGCTAAAATTCGAAAGGGCTTTATTGAAAGAAAAAATAAGCAGTAAGAAATAATGCAGTTTTTGATACTTCAAACTAATAAACATCTGTCAGACCGTGTGAATACTGCTATATATTACCTTAAGACCCAAATATGTCTCATTGAAG
>NW_008379358.1:0-216 GCF_000622305.1 Nannospalax galili
GGTACTACCAGGAGCTCCTGAGTAGTGGTGTTTCCAACCCACAGACTCTAAGCTAGCTGATGCTGAGATTCTAGTTGAGAAAGTAACCAGGGTCAGGATAACTAGAGGACTGGAGTTTGTAGTGTATCAAACATAGCACCCTGTTGGGCTGGCAGATTCAACAATGTCATTCTCTATCTATTGATCTGGCATTGTCCCCTTTGTGTAGAAGATAAT
>NW_008379359.1:0-216 GCF_000622305.1 Nannospalax galili
CACTGGTTGGAAATAATCAGTTTTAAAAGTCTTGAATAGCATAAACTGATTCAAGTTTTCTTTTCACATATGTTACAAAGGAAAACCAAGTTGCTGCTAGCACTTGCAATTCAATCATTTGTATACGGTGTAGGCATAGTTCCAAATGCAGCTGATTCTTAGAAACCACATTATTCTGTCAGAAACTACAATACATTCTCAAACAAAAAGCATCAA
>NW_008379360.1:0-216 GCF_000622305.1 Nannospalax galili
CAGGGTTCCTGTCCCGAGCCACTTTAGTTAGATTAAGGTGGAGCGTCCAGAACCAAGACGGCCGCCGTCCTTAGGAGCGCAGTGCTCTCAGCCAGGCTTCTTTTCACTGTAGGTTTTTGATGTTTGAGCAAGGCTCCAGTCTTACTTTTCCATTTGAAATTAAATCTCTGCTGTACCTCGTCTTCACAGATACGAGACCTTGGTGGGAACAATTGG
>NW_008379361.1:0-216 GCF_000622305.1 Nannospalax galili
TGGAGTCTAGTTGGCCTACCAGGCATCACACCCCTAAAGAAAACTGACTGACCCTCTCCCTGAAGCTATCAGTTGCTAACAAATTCTCAGCTAGGGCTGGGGATTCTTGCCCACCTCCCTCATTCATACTGGGCTTCTGTCTAGCTCGGAATTGCACAGATCTTTTGAATGCTGTCATAAGCACTGTGGGTTCATATGTGTAACTATCCTGTGGTG
>NW_008379362.1:0-216 GCF_000622305.1 Nannospalax galili
ATGACAAAGTCTAGCAATATAATGCACGTGGGGCGATAGTGCTGGATGTTGGAGCATTGTGATGTCACAATGGAGTATTGCGATGTCACATGGAGCATTGAGAAGTCATATATGAAGATTGTGATGGGACATTGTCACAATATAATGGGACATGAGATTACAGTTTTGGCACATTGGACGACTGTGATGACATAATGGAGCATTGTAATTTCACAT
>NW_008379363.1:0-216 GCF_000622305.1 Nannospalax galili
CCAGGGTTTGGATTCCAGTAACCACATGGCAGCTAACATCTGTCTGTGAATGCATTTCCAGGGAATCCAAAGCTCCCTTCTGACTGCAGGCACTTCGTGACATGGATACACTTAGACACGTGCAGGCAATACACTAATACACATAAAATAATAAATAAAATATTAAAAGAATAAAATTAAAATCTATAAGAAGTTAAAAGTAGAAATTGTAAAAAT
>NW_008379364.1:0-216 GCF_000622305.1 Nannospalax galili
CAATCCAGTTCCTACAATAACAATTATCCTCCCTAGCTGAAGTTGCTCTCCAGAACAGGTGAGCCTTGGATCAATTAACAGCAGAAAAAGGGGGAACCTGCATTTTGGGGGGTGAAGAATTCTGCTATTTTATCAACCAATCTGGTAAGATCGAGCATGATATAGAACAACTTAAACAAGTAGTGAAAAATCTTACACTTAAAAATTCCCAGTACC
>NW_008379365.1:0-216 GCF_000622305.1 Nannospalax galili
ATGGGTCACCTCTGCTGGCTCAGATCCCCAAAGCAACTTAATAAATAAAAAATTTAATCCTTTGAAGATCTGTGTTTTCTACCATTCCCAGAATGCACCTGGCTTCAGAGAACCTACCAGAAATCAATTTGCCAAGTAGACAACTTGCCTGAAACCAGTCAGCTAAATGTTCAATTCTCCCAGTCACTGAGGCATCAAACATGCTTCTACATTACA
>NW_008379366.1:0-216 GCF_000622305.1 Nannospalax galili
CAACCCAGCTCCTCAGTACAGTCCCCAGGAGTCCTTGGGGCCTCTTCCCACACTATCTGCCTTTGCATCTCTGGGTGGCACGGCCATCAGCTGCCCTAGAACAGCATCTTTTCTGGGCCAGGCTCTCAGGCCAGTCTACCCAAATTCCTGAGGCCAAAACTTGTTCTGGAGGGATACAGACCTTAGGAGAAAGCCTGAAATCATCTGACCCTCATC
>NW_008379367.1:0-216 GCF_000622305.1 Nannospalax galili
ATCCTCTGACGTGCACATGGTCCTGTTACCTGCTCTTTTTAACGTGCATATTGTCGTATCATCTGCCATCATTGACATGAACATGGTCATGTCACCTGCCCCCTCTGCCGTATATATGGTTGTGTCACCTGTCCCCTCTCATGGGCAGATCGTTGTGTCACCTGCTCCTCTGACGTGCAGATGGTCACGTCACCTGCCCCCGTAACCTGCACATGT
>NW_008379368.1:0-216 GCF_000622305.1 Nannospalax galili
GTTTTCAAAACTTTAATGTATTTTTCCTTAATTTTGATAAAGCCTTCATGCTGCTTCAATTCTAAAGCTCCTGGCAATTTTCTCACATCTTCATAAATTTATTTTGCATCCCTAATGAACAATTTAAGTTAATTCCCTGACAATGGAGCAAGATCTTTCTTTCTTTTTCTGAATCAATGATTTATTTACTGTTTCATAATGCAGATCTTGTTAGGC
>NW_008379369.1:0-216 GCF_000622305.1 Nannospalax galili
ATAGGAGAAGGGTATTATTAAGGGAGAAAGGGGAAAATAGGGGCACCTTAATTGGTGAAACCATGACATGGGGTGTTAGACAATGAGAGAGATAAATAATACCTAGCTTGTTTTAAAACCCAGAGGAAACCATATTGGCCCAACAACCTACTGACAAATTATACCTACCAGATCAAGAAATATATATCTAGGCAAGGTTTATCTGAGAACAATTGG
>NW_008379370.1:0-216 GCF_000622305.1 Nannospalax galili
CAGCTTATGATAGAGGAGATATGCTATCGAGGGATCTGGAAGTTTGCAAAGGTAGATGTGTTTGGGCTCAGGATCAAATATCTGCACAAATAAGTTGATTCCCCACCCCCACCCCCCCAAAAAGAGAGCTGTGCTCTCTGGGACACTGTCTTTGTGTTGTCTCTAATTTAGGGCTTATTGTTTCCAATACTACAAAAACTGCAACAATGGCCCTAT
>NW_008379371.1:0-216 GCF_000622305.1 Nannospalax galili
CACCGTGTTTGTATATTGAGCTTAGTAAGGACACAATGGAACATTGTAATGGGAAAATGGCATATTGGGAAGGCACAATGGCACATTTTGAAGTCATATTGTAGAATTCTGATGGCATATTGGAGCAATATAATGTTACATCTGGACTTAGTATAGGTACTTTTGAGCACTGTGAGGGCACAATAAGAATTGTGATGGCAAAATGGAACATTGTGA
>NW_008379372.1:0-216 GCF_000622305.1 Nannospalax galili
AAATTTACAGGGGATGGGAAATACATGGTCATGATGGTAGCATTTGCTGAGGGCATCGTATGGTGGCAGAAGACACAAGCCAGCAACAGCAAAGAGATGAAACACAGCCTTTCTTTACAACTCAATCTTGAAGAGAACTGTCTTCTATGAAAAAAGCATTACTCCCTCTTAGCCACCCATTCACCTCATTCTGTTAAAATGTAAGATGGGGTCTCA
>NW_008379373.1:0-216 GCF_000622305.1 Nannospalax galili
CAAGAATTACAGGTGAATTTACAAAAGAAGGCAAAAACTAATCTTTCTCCAGTTGTATCCAGAGCTAAAAGGCAAAGAGCATGTTTCCAAGTCCTGCAGGTTTGTAAGATTTTGGTGGGTGCTAGCCATTGTGTCTTATAGTTTTAATTGTGTATTCTAAATTGCCAGAGAAGTTACTGAAAATAGCAGGAGGCCAGCATAACTAGAAACAACTGC
>NW_008379374.1:0-216 GCF_000622305.1 Nannospalax galili
CCAGAGACACCGTGTGAGCATACATCTGGAGGTGTCACAGCCTCCAGAAGTTCCTCATTGAGCACAAGACATTTGGATTCAATACACTTTTACATGATGGGGCAGTTTACATCCGGGTGGCTCAGAGTGCTTCTTTGCGTCCTTTGTGCCCTCTTGGTAGTCACACTTGTCTTCTACTTTTGTGGTGAATTCCCCTTCATGAGACCCTCCCACAAT
>NW_008379375.1:0-216 GCF_000622305.1 Nannospalax galili
TGGTAGGGCCTCTGTGTTGCTCCTCTGGCAATAGTGGTGCCGGCATGCCAGACAGGAGTCGCTTCCGTTCTTGGAGAGTCTGTGGGAAGAAGAACATTTATTTGGAGCCAAGTGTGTCTCAAGGCTCTCCCACACACAGGTCCAGTGTCTTCGAGTTGAGCCTGTATCACTGAGTAGGAGAGGTAGATGCTCAGAACCCAGAGCTTTTATGCCATG
>NW_008379376.1:0-216 GCF_000622305.1 Nannospalax galili
TACCATAGCATCATCTGCAGAGGGTGTGCTAGGGTTTGATTTTCTTCAGTAGCAGCTGATTTGAGGTAGCAGAAGTTGGGCCTAGCCTTTCTCCACACCTTTCAATGGATGCATATTCAGGAGCTATCTGAGTCTACCTACAACATCACATATGGTAGCAAGAGAAAAGAGTTAGACTTTAGGGCTGAGTAGAAGACAAGGCAAGGCCTCAAAGGG
>NW_008379377.1:0-216 GCF_000622305.1 Nannospalax galili
TGTCTCCTTGGTGTTCTATATGCCTTCAGAACCTTGGCAGGTATCATTTTTGTTACATTTGGGAATTTTTCTTCTATGATTTTCCTGAAAATATTCTATGCCTTGAACTGGGTGTCTCTCCCTTCTTATGTACCTGTGATTTGTATGTTTGGTGGTTTTATGCTATCCCAGAGGCCCTGCAGGTATTTTAGATTTAACCTTTTCTTTGAGTGTCTT
>NW_008379378.1:0-216 GCF_000622305.1 Nannospalax galili
TCTGTTTTATACATAGAGATAAAGATGTTTATATAATTTAAGAATAAGTATACTTTTAATTGTAAATTTACTTACTATTATTTGAATATGAAATATATTTCTGATGCTCATGTGTTAAATGACTTATTTCTAAGTGGTGGTACTGTGTTGGAAGTGATGAAAACTGAGAGGCAGAGCATAGCTAGAGGAAGAGGGTGACTGGGAGTGTTTCTTTGA
>NW_008379379.1:0-216 GCF_000622305.1 Nannospalax galili
TATGAGTTCATATTCATTGTACAAACTGGCAGGTTTCAAAGTTTCATTGACATTTATCCTGAAATGTGACTGTAGTCAACCTCGTCACCCGCACTTGTTCCTTTCTCCTGATTCCCACTACTGTCCTTCCCCTTCCCAAATAGTCTCCTGTGGACGCCAAACTCGCATTACAGCAGCAGCAATGAATTTCAGAGTATCATTGATGATTGAGAGTAC
>NW_008379380.1:0-216 GCF_000622305.1 Nannospalax galili
AACTAGTGCATCTCTCAACTCTCACCAGTGAAGCTTCCTTATACAACAGAGGGTGTTGCACACAGACGACCACACCTGGCTCAGCTTTAGAGAATAAGAGACTGCAGAGTGTGTGTCCTTGGATATGACTTCTATATTAAACCTCACACACCCATTGCAGGCTCAGGGACCATTGCAGAAAGATTATAAGAGCCAGGGTTGGTCCATGAACATAAG
>NW_008379381.1:0-216 GCF_000622305.1 Nannospalax galili
TACATCCTCAAGGAGGGGCAGCAGTGGTTGACTAAGGCCCGCAAAGAGACTCTGCTAAAGATACCTGCACCGACTTCCAGAAAACAGGTGAGGGAATTCCTTGGGTACCGCGGGGTTCTGCCGCCTCTGGATTTTGGGGTTTGCCGAAATCGCAGAACCCCTATGTGAGGCTACCAAAGAAGGACAGGACTTCAACTGGACGCAGGAAAGGCAAGA
>NW_008379382.1:0-216 GCF_000622305.1 Nannospalax galili
TGGTAGAACAGAATGCCGAGACAAATATGGCCCAGGAGCACCAACTGATAAAGTTTCAGTGCAGAATTAGAAATTATAAGGAATTTGAATAGGTTTCATTCCTACAATATTCTGACAAATAATGTTGCAACATTCTGCCAGAGGCCTTGGAATGTGAGTGTGACTATGTAAAATGTATCATGCTAGTTTGTTTGGTGGAGGAAATGTGCAGACATG
>NW_008379383.1:0-216 GCF_000622305.1 Nannospalax galili
TAGTGTTAGGTTTATTTTGAGGGTTATGTTTAGGGTTAGGATTAGAGTTAGGCTTAGGGTTAATGTCAGGGTTGGGTAACACTTAGGTTTAGGATTAGGGTTAAGAAAAGAGTTAGGGTTAGTGTTAGGGTTAGGTTTAGGGTTGTGGTTAGGTTTAGAATTAGGGTTAGGTTTATAGTTAGGGTTAGGAATAGGGTTAGGGTTAGGTTTAAGAAT
>NW_008379384.1:0-216 GCF_000622305.1 Nannospalax galili
AACCCTAACTCTAACTCTAACCTCTAACCCTAACCCTAACACTAAGACTAAACAGAAACCTAACACTAACACTAACCTGTACCCGAACCCGAACCCTAACACCATCCCTAATCAGAACGTGAACCCGAATACGAACATGAAGCCCAACCACAACCCGAAGCCCAGCCGCAGCCCAAGGCCCATACTGAACCCAAACACGAAACCGAACCCTAACCC
>NW_008379385.1:0-216 GCF_000622305.1 Nannospalax galili
TCGACATTCCTCAGTTGGATTCTGGGTACCTAAGAATTAAGCAACTGAAAATTGTCTTCCTAACCGCCCCCCTTTTTTTTCTCAGTTTACAGTATCACCTTGTGAGGCCGCAAGAAGAATGAGGTGGGCCTGGGATCACCTGTGCTAAACACAGTCCTATTCATTGGGAGTGACTGAACAAGTTTTTTTGAAAGAAGAAATTATGGAAACTTATTT
>NW_008379386.1:0-216 GCF_000622305.1 Nannospalax galili
ACTGAGTTCAATCCCAAAGACCCACATGATGGAAGGAGACAGCCAACTCCTTCAAGTTGTACTCTGGCCTCCACATGCCTGTCATCACATGTGCATACACACACACACAAACAAACAAACAAAAAAATAAATAAATAATGAAAGTAATTTAAAACAAGAAAAACGTGCAGTAGTTTGTCCAATATCATAGCAACCATTATGAACAGGATGAAAGTA
>NW_008379387.1:0-216 GCF_000622305.1 Nannospalax galili
TAGAACAACTGGGGAGGATGTCCTTATTGGAGCTGCTGATATCACCACACTACTAATGGATAAGGCAACTCCTGTAACCAGAAGTTAAAGACAGGGCCCAGCAAATGGCAGGTCACCTTCACTATTAGAGACCCCTGGGACAACAAATGGATCACAGGGGTCAAGGGTCATGCATATACAGCATGGACCTTTGATCCTGATAGAAGTAGGAAAATA
>NW_008379388.1:0-216 GCF_000622305.1 Nannospalax galili
GAATAGGAGTGACAGCCTATTCTGGAAATTCTGGAATAAGAGAAAATCTTTGACAGCTATACATCTGATAGGAGATTAATGTCTAGAGATATTAATAAAGAATGAATAGTGTGTCCTTTGCAGGAAAATTGATGGAACTGGAGATCATGTAAAATGAAATGAGCCAGACTAAGTAAAACAAATTTCACACATTTTTACTCACATGCACCAATATAG
>NW_008379389.1:0-216 GCF_000622305.1 Nannospalax galili
CAGCCGTCACCTTCATCAGAGCTGTTGTGGTGACTCCTCGCAGGAGACCCTCAAGATCAGGCCTGTTGGCTGACGCTCCCTCAGAGAAGGAGGGGTGGGGACGGTCACTGGACCCTCTCCTGAGATTCCAGCCTCTCCCCGTTGCACCTCCCAGGCAGTTGTGTGTAATTCTGTCCTAATCGCATGTGGCCCGGTTGTGTCTGGAGGTGCTAGAGT
>NW_008379390.1:0-216 GCF_000622305.1 Nannospalax galili
TGGGTGTGGAGGCTTTCCCCTTTCAGTAAGGAGAATTTTGGCGAGCCCCTTCATTTGTTGTTTCTCCAGGGTCTCTCTATTGTTATACACCTTATTAGCCACTGCTGCCAGTTCCATTAGATTTTTACCTTCAAATCCTTCGAGGTGTTGGCATTTTCTCTTGAAGTCAGGGGCTGCCTGGTTTACAAAGGCCATATTAATTGCCATTTGGTTTGC
>NW_008379391.1:0-216 GCF_000622305.1 Nannospalax galili
ACCCAAACCCAGCAGACAAGAAGAAATAACAAAATGCAGAGCAGAAATTAACGAAATCGAAACAAAAAATACAATGAATGCAGGAGTTGATTCTTTGAAAAGTTAAACAAGACAGACCAGCTAACCAGTTAACCAAACAGCCAGCTAACCAAAAGAAAGAAATAGCACCTCCAAATCCATGAAATCAGAGATGAAATGGGAACCATCACAACAGAC
>NW_008379392.1:0-216 GCF_000622305.1 Nannospalax galili
ATTCACTGAGAACACAAACCACGATTGTTGGAAGGTGATTCACAGAGGGTAACAGTGTGAATGTGAAGAGAAAGAAAAAATAAGCTCCTTTTACTGTTAAGTATTTTGGTAAAATAAGTGGTATTTTATCACAACAATGGGAAAAGTAAGCATTACAGTATGTGAAGTGTATTGAAGGCACTTTTTTAAAACCTATGATATTTCCAACTTACAATG
>NW_008379393.1:0-216 GCF_000622305.1 Nannospalax galili
ACATGGTCGTCTCACCTGCCCTCTTTGATGTGCACATGGTCATGTCACCTGTCCTCTCTGACGTGCACATGGTGGTGTCACCTCCCATCTCTGCCATAAATATGGTGATGTCACCTGCCGCCTCTGACGTGTAGTTGGTCGTTCACCTGCCCCTCTGGTGTGCACACGGTCATTTCACCTGCCCCCTCTGACTTGCACATGGTCGTGTCACCAGCC
>NW_008379394.1:0-216 GCF_000622305.1 Nannospalax galili
GACACAGGAAGACTTACAGAAACATACACAGACATTCAAATAGAGACACACATTTATACACTAACAAACAGACACACAGGGACTCACATAGACATACATCAGTGCAATACAGTATATTAATAGAATAGAATGCCACATAATCATGTTAGAATTCAAGTGTCTAAATCTAATATTCATTTTTGTTTTTTATAACTCCACATAGTATTAACATAGGCA
>NW_008379395.1:0-216 GCF_000622305.1 Nannospalax galili
TGTAAAAGGAAACAAAAGAAAGACCACGAGGCATAAAAAACAGAAGTCAAGGAGAGCAAATGCAGAGGGCACAATATGGTTCTGAAAAGCTGACTTTCCACCGGGCAACACACGTTACAGGCCAAACACATTACACAACTTGCCCATGTTTCACGACCTCAAGCATATGTATACACAGCACTGTATTACTGATAAACAACAGAAGACATGGGGCTC
>NW_008379396.1:0-216 GCF_000622305.1 Nannospalax galili
TTCCACAATCTTCTTAACCCTGAGATAGCATAACCTAGAGGGTTTTTGTTTTGTTTTGTTTTCCTTCTCTAAAAAAAAATCTCCAAAATAGGTTTGCACGTTTTGGGCAACGACATTGAGGAGTAAGTCCCTTAGTTCATAAAACATTTTAAACCTGATGTATAGGGGGGTCAGTTCTGAGTCAGTGTGAGCTCAGAAGGCCCAGGTGGGAGACAA
>NW_008379397.1:0-216 GCF_000622305.1 Nannospalax galili
TGCTGAGGTATATGAGTGACCTGAGAGTATTTACATTGGAAAGCCATAACCCAGCACGGATCAAGCCTTCTCTTCATAGCCTTTTCCAGATAACATACTTTAGTCTTCCCCAAGTCCAGGAGACCATGTGATTAGGGTCAAATTGGCTGGGAAGAGCAGCTGGACACTCAGGTGAGGGTCCAATGACCCTGGTTACCCCTCCTCCTTTAATTAGAT
>NW_008379398.1:0-216 GCF_000622305.1 Nannospalax galili
TCTGTAGCAGAACATCTAGTGGGGAGAGCCCATGCTTCTGAGGCTACTAATGTGGATACCTACCGCTCCATCAAGGTGATGGAATGAGGATCTGTTTTAACATGCACTTTTCACTTCATTTCTTTTATTACATTTATTATATTTCATTTTGTCTTTTTGAGCCAGGGTTTCCCTGTAGTCCCAGCTGGCCTCAAATTCCCTATGTAGACCAGGCTG
>NW_008379399.1:0-216 GCF_000622305.1 Nannospalax galili
GATGAAACTCCTGAAAAAGAATCCTATTATTAATGACTTTGTATGTCATAGCGTTTTAGCTTAAACGGAACACGCTCTAAGTTTTGTTGATTGCAACATTTCATCTTTCAGCAAAGACACACTCCCTAGTTTACTTGGCCCTTTAGTTAGAAGCTATCATATGGAAAAATTAGAATTACACATTTGGTTCGGAGGAAGTAAAATACTTTTGAATGG
>NW_008379400.1:0-216 GCF_000622305.1 Nannospalax galili
TAATAAGGATGCACATCCTCAGAGACCCCAAAAAGCACAGGCAAAAATGAAAGAACGACAGTGAGAAAAGTTTAGTTTTCACAAATTCATCAATAATCTTGTAATGAGAGACATTTAAGGAAATATGCTAACTTCATCATAGGTATATATTTTATGATTTATGCTTTGTTTTTTCCCTTTATTACATATCAGTGACAGAAGTAGGAAGTGAAACGG
>NW_008379401.1:0-216 GCF_000622305.1 Nannospalax galili
TAAAGGTTTGCCTTGTGGAGACACTTTAATTGGAGTGGTTAGCGGTCTCTTCCTTTTCCTCTCTGAAGATATTACTAACATAGATTACAGGATTCTTACCCAGCCTCCCATGTCCCTCTTCTGTTGAAAACTCTATTGTGTCTCATGATCTATTAAGAATTCTGCAACCTTTTCTAAAAATTTATTTTTATTTTGTATGAGTGTTCTGTCCGTGCG
>NW_008379402.1:0-216 GCF_000622305.1 Nannospalax galili
GTAGACCAGGCTGACCTGGATCTCACAGAGATCTGCCTGCCTCTGCCTCCCATTCTGGGATTAAAGGTGTGCACTACCATGCCTAGTGGTTGACTCTCGAAATTTTACAAATATTATGCCTCCTATGAAATTTAATGTTAGTAAAAATCATGATACAAGTCTTCATAATTGTTGGATCTGGTCTTTGAGCATTCATTTTACTTTTTTGTTTCTATA
>NW_008379403.1:0-216 GCF_000622305.1 Nannospalax galili
CCATGCAACTCCAGACTCACTATGATTGGTACAATCTCCTTAAGGCTGTGCCGGATCCTTCTGTTTTTCTAAGTTGGCGTTCAGCATATGATGACCAGGTGGATACCCAAGCATGCCTCAATTTACAATACGGTCTTAACATCACCCTAGATATGCTTACAGGCCGCGGACACTACATAGATCCTGTGTCCCAATCCACCATTGGCCTGCATGCGT
>NW_008379404.1:0-216 GCF_000622305.1 Nannospalax galili
CTTTAATGACTGCCAGGGGGCAGCCACAGGACCTTAATGGATTATCACAAAGCTGAATAAACAACCAGGAGATCCATATGGCATCTTGGCATATGAGTGCCTACAGTGCTGGCAGCTCTGTTGTTGTTCTCATGGTGTGAGAACTACAGTCACATGTCTACAGAGCTAAAGGAAAATAAAATGGCTTCTCATACTTGTGAATAATTATATGACTAG
>NW_008379405.1:0-216 GCF_000622305.1 Nannospalax galili
TGTGACATAACAGTGCTTCACTGTAACATCACATCACAATGCTCCACTGTGCCAACACTAAGTCCCCATGTGCCACTATATGGCTCCAATATGCCATCGCAACTCTATGGCCCCATGTGCCATTACACTGCTCCAAAGTAACTTAATGATGTTACAATATGTCTGCACAATATTCCACTGTGCCATCACAATGTGCCATTGTGTCATTACAATGAT
>NW_008379406.1:0-216 GCF_000622305.1 Nannospalax galili
CCTAACTCGAACCCCCATCTCCTGGGTACAGTGGGGTTCAGCACTGCGGCCAATTGTCGGCCGCGTTTACCAAGGGTTTGGTGACTGTCGGGGCTCCCGTGAGGCAGGCGTGGCCCCAGGGATAGCAAAGTGCGCCTGCAGGCCAGTGCGATGATCTGAGAGGTAGTCTAGGCGGTGTCCTCCCTGCTCTGTGACGCCGAAGCATGGGAGGCCTGC
>NW_008379407.1:0-216 GCF_000622305.1 Nannospalax galili
TTTTTTCTTTTATTGTCATTGCCTTATGAGCATCCATATTAGTCTCTTTTAACACACTGCCTGTTAGTGTTGAACTTTATAATCATTTACTGCTGACACCAAGATAGCAGATGTCTGTCATATTGTGTTTCAAACTTAAACCAACATCCAGTGAATTTCCTCATCCTTGGGGTATTTAATGTATAGATTTTAAGCTCCTTTAATGATGAAGATGAC
>NW_008379408.1:0-216 GCF_000622305.1 Nannospalax galili
AAACTCTCTAGAAACACCCTCAAAGATACTCCCAGAAGTCTGTTTCCTAAGTGATTCTAAATCCAGCCAAGATGATGAAGGGGATTAACCATCAGAACACACAGAAAGTATTTTTCTTAATCTTACTGTGTAGTTTCAAAACCGATTTTTCTATAATGATCCTTTTTAGTATTAATGTATTTTAGTATCTGATTACTTTAAAATTTTCTTGGCTTT
>NW_008379409.1:0-216 GCF_000622305.1 Nannospalax galili
AAGAGAAAGAAGGAGCTCAAGAGAGGTGGGACCATAGGAGAAAGGTATTTTAAGGGATAAATGGGAAAAATGAAGGCACTTGAAATGGGGAAAGCATAGTGGAAAGGTTAGACAATGAGAGAGATAAATGATGCCTAGCTAGTTTATAAAAAACAGAGAGAACTTTATTAGTCCAACAACCTACTGACAAATTATACATACAACTAGCTAAAGGAA
>NW_008379410.1:0-216 GCF_000622305.1 Nannospalax galili
AGAAATGAATAGCATGCATATCATAAAGGGTAAAATCAAACAAATACTGTCCTTAGATGTGATATTAAATGCATTGTATTTTAAAAGTTGATAAACTAAGCTGGTAAATAGATAACTTAGAGGGTAAAGACACTGTCCACTCAGCCATAAATCATGTGTTTTATCCACAGGATCCACAGGATTGAAAAAGAAAACTCCCACAAGTTTTCTTCTGAC
>NW_008379411.1:0-216 GCF_000622305.1 Nannospalax galili
CCAATATATTGCTCCAATATGCCATCAAATGCTACAATATGACTTTTCAATCTTCCGTTATAACATCACAACACTCCAATGTGCTAACACTGTGCTCCCAAATGTGCAATCACAGTGTTACAGTATGACTTCACAATGATTCATTGTTACATCAGTTTTCCATGTTGCCATTACTGTGTTACAATATGAATGCAAATTGTACCAATGTGAAATTAA
>NW_008379412.1:0-216 GCF_000622305.1 Nannospalax galili
TCTGACGTGCACATGATCGTGTCACCTGCCATCTCTTATGTGCACATGGTCATGTCACCAGCCCCTCTGACGTGCAGAAGGTCGTGTCACCTGCCCACTGTGTTGTGCTGATGGTCGTGACACCTGCCCCCTCTGACGTTCTGATGGTCGTGTCAGCTGCCACTTCTGACGTGCAGATGGTCTTGTCACCTGCAACCTGTGACGTGCAGATGGTCG
>NW_008379413.1:0-216 GCF_000622305.1 Nannospalax galili
TGTGTGTGTGTGTTTGGTTTTTTTGAGAATTAACTAATCAGTACATGGAAAGCACATGAAGAAAATTTATTGTTACAATGACTACAATGAAATATAACTACAAAATATATTTGCAAAAGCAGTTTGAGATATAATTATGTATAAGGTTTGTTCTTAAAGTACCATTCATGTTGTTTGAACCATTTGGTGAAATTAATACAATTTGAATAGAGTCAT
>NW_008379414.1:0-216 GCF_000622305.1 Nannospalax galili
AATAATCACTTCTTACCATTTATCTCCCATTAATTCCATATTAATTAGTGGAAATGTTTAGAGCATTTCACACATGCACAATATATGAGGCACCAGTGGATAGTTTGTAAATTAGCAAAATGTTACTATTTTATATTTTACGTATAGAATGCTATCATGGAAATGTTCAATTTTTTGATAAACACAGCTTTCAATGGATACTGGACTCCAGAGTGA
>NW_008379415.1:0-216 GCF_000622305.1 Nannospalax galili
CACCCCCCAAAAGCAATACCAGCACTGGAGTCATCATCCTTAGCTTTGAACAGAAACAGGAAGAAAATCTGGCTGTTTTTCTTCTTTACCTGGTTGAAGTTAGCACAGCCAGTGCTCTTTGTATTAATTGCAATGGGAGAAGAGGGAATGAGTGTTTAATGAGTCTTTACTATGTGCCAGGCATTGTGCTGGACATGCTGTGTGTGTGTGTGTGTG
>NW_008379416.1:0-216 GCF_000622305.1 Nannospalax galili
AGTTGGTACATAATAGGGCTAATCCATCTATTCAGAAAACTGACATAATTTCATTATGCCAGAACTTTATTTGGGAAAAGAATATTTTCAAACTTAGCTTCAGTGAAACTGTATAGGGTCGCCTTGACAGCAGCAGAAAAAAAAATCAGAACGTCTTATCTCTTCGTGAACAACTGTAGGTAAGTCAAGTATAAAGAATGAAATATGTATGACACA
>NW_008379417.1:0-216 GCF_000622305.1 Nannospalax galili
ATGGATAAATTTGTTTTCTCCCCCCATTTAAAAGTCTTTGAGAAGGAACTGGCACTGATTCTAACCACTCCAACAGCTACCAATGTGCCTGAAAACAAATCCTGAATCTGTCACTCTCAAGTGCAGCCTTGGCAGACAAAAGAAAAAAGAGGAGGAACCAGACAGAGGGATGCTTTTGGAAGCTCTCATCAAGAAATCCCAATGGACTTTGATATG
>NW_008379418.1:0-216 GCF_000622305.1 Nannospalax galili
TTACTCTCACATCTCCTTTTCAGAGTTAGCTCCAGTCACAGAGAAACTCTGTATCTGAAATCACAACCACCTGTTAACTGGTGTCAAGAGCCACCAAGGGTAGGAATGCAGGCTTATGCTTGGGCTCTCCCCCCCTCACTCCCACTTCCCCTACAGATTGCCTCACAAGGACTTTTCTAAACTCTGGGTTCTTTTTTTTTGATATTTTATTTATTA
>NW_008379419.1:0-216 GCF_000622305.1 Nannospalax galili
ATTTGACCAAAACACTTTATATGCATGTATGAAATTCTCAATAAATTTTTTGTAAAAAAAAATTGTATTGAATTTTTTTGTATTTCATAATGAACGTTTTTGAAATTCTTTTAAATAAATAATTGAGAATTTCATACATGCATATAACAAGTTTTGATTAAATCTATGCCCACTCCTTCCCCTCCAACTCCTCCCATATCTCCACATCACTTTTTT
>NW_008379420.1:0-216 GCF_000622305.1 Nannospalax galili
TTTCCCATATGCAGGAGTCCCTCTCCTCCCTAGCTGAAATGGTTTTACAAACCCGCAGGGGACTGGACCTGATTTACCTCCAGCAAGAAGGGTTGCCCTAGGGGAGGAGTACTGCTTTTATATAGACCATTCTGGAGAAGTAAAGGACTTTATGGCCAAAGTGAGGGAACGACTAGCAAAGAGGAAAAAGGCCAGGGAAAATGAACAGGGCTGGTT
>NW_008379421.1:0-216 GCF_000622305.1 Nannospalax galili
GGGTAATCGTTTTGATGTGATCCAGGAGTTTCTTTCATATTGGTTCTATTCTTCTGAAGATTTCCATCTCGCCTACAACTGAGCCTCATTTACATCAGATTCTAGAACTGAGCCTTCTTAATGTGACTTGGGAATAAATATATGTGCCTCCTACATGCACAAAATGTGATACTTGGCCAATGGGGGAACTGTGAAACAAAGTTCCTAGAAAGAACT
>NW_008379422.1:0-216 GCF_000622305.1 Nannospalax galili
TATAGAAAGCAAACATTTCAATTATGAGTTGCTACAGAAATGGTGAATGTTACCACTCAGACTTCCATGCCTGGATTCCTGAATCTGTCATCCTGACTGGGGGAGAAATCACACCACATACTGGATGCTGTTCCATAGCATATATAGAGCTTCCTGAGGATCCTTGTCCCATTAGCACAAGGTGTTGACCCCTAGCTGGCATTGAAAGTGAGCCTT
>NW_008379423.1:0-216 GCF_000622305.1 Nannospalax galili
TGTGACATTTCCTTACTCTTCATTCAAATTTTGAGACTGAGTTTTAATTTTCCCATCTTATTATATTACGGTACCATCACATTCAGTTTCCCCGATTGGTGACTAACATCCCTTCATATCTTTGAGTCAGAAGTCATTAAACAAGAAGCCAGGAAAGGTGGCACACACCTTGGGAGGCAGAGGCAGGCAGATCTCTGTGAGTTCGAGGCCAGCCTG
>NW_008379424.1:0-216 GCF_000622305.1 Nannospalax galili
GTATCCCTGATCTAATTACATGGTATTGTAAGAAGAGGTGGAAATGGCAGGTACCAGAGAGATCACTGCACAGGGGACAGTAATTAAGGACACAGGATAAGATGCCAGAATCCAGGGAGAGAGGGCTTGGGAGGGCCAGTGTGACTCAATGAAGCTCTGCTGTTAATCCTGTCAGCCCCTGACATTTCTGTCATGAAAACTTATTGACACTATCAG
>NW_008379425.1:0-216 GCF_000622305.1 Nannospalax galili
GAAGCAGTGGTGGTTCCCCAGGTGTCTGAGGCACCAAGACAAGGAATGGGATGGGACCCAGGCTAGGAGAGAGCCCTGTGGAGAAGATGAGATGGTGAGTGAGGCTGGGGGAGTCAAGGCGCAGAGGGCCCAATTGACTTACCCTGGAGAGAGAAGCCTGCGGGTTGAAGTAATTTTTTTAATTTTTAATAACTACATGATTAGAAGAAGCATTTC
>NW_008379426.1:0-216 GCF_000622305.1 Nannospalax galili
CTTTAAAACTGTCTAATTTTTATTTTTTTTAATTTTTATTATTATTTTCCTCAGAAGAAGTAATCCAATTTGCCCATGGGGAATTGGGATGCAGACCACTCTGGCTTCTTCCATGCTGAACAAGGACCTAGGGTGTGGTGTGGCAAATAGAGTACTCCTTCAGTGGGTCTACCTGAAAGACCCAAAATTATAGCTATAGAGAGAAAAGAAAGTCCT
>NW_008379427.1:0-216 GCF_000622305.1 Nannospalax galili
TGTAACCTGCCCTCTCTGACGTGGAGGTGGTCGTGTCACCTGCTCTCTCTACTGCACAGATGGTCGTGTCACCTGCCCTCTCTAAAGTGCAGATGGTCATGGCAAGTGCCCTCTCTGCCATACAGTTGGTCGTTTCACCTGCTCCCTCTGATGTGCAGATGGTCCTGTAACCTGCCCCCTCTGACGTACAGATGGTCGTGTCACCTGCCCTCTCTG
>NW_008379428.1:0-216 GCF_000622305.1 Nannospalax galili
CAAACCCAGAGCTCAGAGAGGGGGTGTGGCCACTTTGCATAATAAAAGATGAGTCCCAGGCAGGGGAAGCTGAGGCTAGGGTGGTCCTGGCAGATCCAGTAGCAGAGATTGAAAGAGAAAAAAAAACAGGATACTTTAATTTGTGTTAGGTCCAAAGATTCAGAAGAAAACACAGATAATAGTTAAAAAGAAAATGACCTTAAAAAAAAGTAGCTA
>NW_008379429.1:0-216 GCF_000622305.1 Nannospalax galili
AAATCCTTGACTGGTGAATAGAAGATGTGAAGGAGAAGTAAAGACAAGAGTCGTTAGCATTACAAGTTCTAGACAAGGAACCAGAAAAGGGACAGAACAGGGCAAATTTCAAATGTTCATGAGAGCCCATTGGAATTTCTTGGAGCTTCCAAAAGCATCCCTCTAATTGGGTTCCTCCTCATTTCTCTTTTGTCTGCCAAGGCTGGACTCGAGAGT
>NW_008379430.1:0-216 GCF_000622305.1 Nannospalax galili
ACAGGCTCTGGTAATACAGCACACACAGGCTCCTCTGGTTTTACAGCACATTCAGGCTCCTCTGGTAATACTGGATACAGGCTCTGGTAATAAAGCACACACAGGCTCTGGTAATACAATACAGACAGGCTCTGGTAATATACCACACACAGGCTCTGGTAATACAGCACACACAGGCTCTGGTAATAGAGCACACACAGGCTCTAGTAATACAGC
>NW_008379431.1:0-216 GCF_000622305.1 Nannospalax galili
TCAGAACCCAGGAAAGCTAGAATTCAGTGTGCTGACTCCTCCGCATCATTCTACAATCTGTGTCCACAGTGTGACATGGGGGATGGAGGAGGGCAGCTGGGAAGGACAGGTGCTCTGAGAGAGCAGCACAATGTGAGGTGTGTCTGCGTTGCTCTGGGTCCCTCGCTTGCTTTCAGTCCTTGGTTTTTCTCTGCATTGATTACCTTGCCTAGCAAG
>NW_008379432.1:0-216 GCF_000622305.1 Nannospalax galili
TTTGGTGTTCTTCCAGTAACTCTCAGCACACTGGCCAAGAAAAGGTTCTGACTGGACTTGTATAATGAAACCATAAAGCTTTGCAAGTGCCACATAAACTTGTGAATGTAGACAGCGGCTTTGTAGTTAAAACTGCTGAGTGCTGAATCTTAAATGCGTGCTCCTCAAATGGAAACACCTGTAAGCTCCGTAGAACAACTGGAGGCAGGGCCACAA
>NW_008379433.1:0-216 GCF_000622305.1 Nannospalax galili
AAAAAAAATCTCAAAGAATAGAGAAAGTTCTGTTTGCTTTGAAGGGATTCTTACTCTGGGGTGACCTACAAAGCCCTTGCCCCTTGTGGCAGACTTCCCTTTTGAAGGCATCATTATTAAACCCAGCTGGGTTCACATGACAATTGAAAGTTACAGAAATCCAAAGGGATTATGTGGCCTGAAGTGCCCTGGAAGAGATTCTTGGCTATGCAGTTC
>NW_008379434.1:0-216 GCF_000622305.1 Nannospalax galili
TTCATTCCCTTAATGAAGACCAGCCCATTCCTTATCAACTGAGAGGCTCAGAGTTTTGCCTGGACTATATCTTTTCTCTCTTATCTCTTTGACATCATTTACAAATTCATAACACTGGCAACTCAACTTCATAATGTTTAAAAGTGTACTTGTGAGCACTGGGCACCAGTAGCACAGGTTAAATAATGCATAATCACAAAATCAACACCCATCCAA
>NW_008379435.1:0-216 GCF_000622305.1 Nannospalax galili
CTATGAACGCCTAAGAAAAACAATATAATCCATCCTACAGTGATTGGAATTATAACTCTTACAAGCTAAGCTGGTCGCGTAGCTTTAATCTTACACTATGTTGCCTATTTGTGACTCAGTTTGCTCCTCCAACTCAGAACCATGTGTGGGTGCGTGAGATGTGATGGTGATGGTGGGATTGAAAACAGCAATGACTTCGCACACAGCGTCTCCCCC
>NW_008379436.1:0-216 GCF_000622305.1 Nannospalax galili
TAAACGCATTGATAAGGTCACAGCCCTCCTGATCCAATCAGCAGTTAACGCCCTCCCGCTGAACACTGCACACCCACCAGCTGTCCATTCCTAGACACCTCAGGAGGAGCCTTTGAAGAGCTCTCTACTTTTCAGTTTCCCGCACGTGTAAGGTTTGGTTTCACTCCTGAGTCCCATGAACCTCTCTCTCCCTCTTGGAGGAAATCTCTCACTTCA
>NW_008379437.1:0-216 GCF_000622305.1 Nannospalax galili
GGGATCTTTCTGGAAGGAAAAAGGATAGTAGGATGGGTTCACAGTCTTTTAGACTTTAATTGAAATTAACCCAAACAAGTTATTTGTTTTTCACTTTGCTGTCATTGAATTAGCTGGTGTTGGAAACAGATTTCTGACAGCTAAGCTATACAAGGTAGGAGAGAATTGACTTGAGTTCTGGTTGTGCCTGCTTTTGCATTTCTCACGTTAGAACGT
>NW_008379438.1:0-216 GCF_000622305.1 Nannospalax galili
CTCTGCTCATAAAAACCAGCCCAGCCCTGACCTTGCAGCTCTGGCATAGGACTTCAGCCCTAGATTCCCAGGCATTCCCACTCAGTGATCAGCACTGACCACAGGCTTGCCATTGAGTTGAGGCTCATATGGGTTTTCCTTGCTGCTCTTTTAAAAGGTAATTTGTGGAGGATTACTGACTGTGTAAGTAGTCATGAATGAGAGAGACCTTAGGTA
>NW_008379439.1:0-216 GCF_000622305.1 Nannospalax galili
CCAAAAATGTTATGTCTTCAGCAGTAGGATTGTACCATAAAGTTCTAGTGAACAACTAAGAGCAATGACATTCACCTTTGTTATTTTGAGGGTCCTTGGGCCACCTATGACCAACAACTTGGTCAGGGATACCCCACACCTTGCACTGGGCTTTTTATTTGTCAGCCTATCATTTCTGGGATGAGCATAATCTCCTGGGTAGGGTAACTCCACTTC
>NW_008379440.1:0-216 GCF_000622305.1 Nannospalax galili
CTTGCACATCACAGTAATTGAACAAATACCATGAGGATTTTAGGTATGAGCGCAAGCCAGACGTGTTTGGGGCAAGAGCTCCAGTGCCTCTGCATCACTGCATGGAAGCGGGCTGGTCCTCTGAGGCACCCCAGTTCCTTGGATTCAGAGGCTGACTACGGCTGTAACCTATTGCTTTTGCTGCTCATCCTGTTCCTTCCCCAGTGACAAACATCC
>NW_008379441.1:0-216 GCF_000622305.1 Nannospalax galili
ACAATTAAACATTGCTATTTGCAAGTCTTATCATTTGTTAAATATATTTTATATCACATATAAATCAAAATCAGAAATGTTAATAGTATATAAACAATGCTAAGGAATTTTTAAGAAATATGTAATCATATTCTATTCATTTACTAATGGCCAAGGAAGTAATTATGTGGGAGGTTAAGTAAAGGTGATGATGCTTCCAGGGATTGGTATTTTTAT
>NW_008379442.1:0-216 GCF_000622305.1 Nannospalax galili
TCAACTGGTCCACAGTCTGATGGTGTTACTGAAAGTGCAGATTGTTATGCTAGAGACATGTAGACACATGGCAGAGAGTGAGTTTTGGTCTGCTTCTTTTAAAATATAACTCTTCCTCACAGAAGAGACAACATAAAAGAAGGAAAGAGAGGTTCTACCATGAAACAGAAGGCTGGAAGATGACTTATTCTTGGGGAAATGCCAGTAGAGTGAAAT
>NW_008379443.1:0-216 GCF_000622305.1 Nannospalax galili
CCAAAAATGTTATGTCTTCAGCAGTAGGATTGTACCATAAAGTTCTAGTGAGCAACTAAGAGCAATGACATTCACCTGGGTTATTTTGAGGGTCCCTGGGCCACCTCTGACCAACAACTTGGTGGGGGATACCCCACACCTTGCACTGGGCTTTTTATTTGTCAACCTATCATTTCTGGGATGAGCATAATCTCCTGGGTAGGGTAACTCCACTTA
>NW_008379444.1:0-216 GCF_000622305.1 Nannospalax galili
TTTTCTGTTATGATTCTGGTTGTGATGGTTGAGTTCTAACACTACAGTGTCCTGACCAGTGGCCTGACCATGTTCTTCCTCATGATCACTGCAGGTTCATGCTCTTCCTACATGGAATGAGCTGGTTATCCTGCCTAAATTGGCAGCATATAAAACTGTAATAGGAAAGTACCTCAAAGAGTCTCTGAGAAGCCAAGAAGCCATTCAACTTACTCT
>NW_008379445.1:0-216 GCF_000622305.1 Nannospalax galili
GACGCAGAGGAGGAAGAGGAGGAGGGATGGGGAGGAGGAAGATGAAGAGGATGAAGAGGAAGGGAAAGGAAGAGGAAGGAGGGAAGGGGAGGAGGAGGAAGAGAAGGGAGGGGAGGAGCAGGAGGGGGGAGGAAGAGGAGGAGGAGGAAGAGGAAGAGGGTGAAAAGGAGGGGGAGTAAGAGGAAGAAGGAGAGAGGAGGAGGAAGAGGATGTTGG
>NW_008379446.1:0-216 GCF_000622305.1 Nannospalax galili
GAGCCTGTGGGGGAACATATCCCATTCAAATTACCACACTCAGGGTCTCTAGTGTCTATGTCCCAGTCTTCTGAGGCTAGAGTAGCATTCAAGCCATCATATTCAATTACTACTTATGTGTGTCCTGGGAATCCCCCCCAAAAATCTTTGCTTTTTCAGAGCAAACACTTCAACTTCTGAACCACCTGCCCAGCTCCCAGACAATTCTACTTCTTT
>NW_008379447.1:0-216 GCF_000622305.1 Nannospalax galili
ACTGGGGAACGGCTGGGGGCACTGACAACACAGCGAACAGTAGCAGAGATGACAGAGTATATGGGCTGTGGGGGGGGCGGGGGGTGTCACTTGGGATGTGGGTATATAGATGAATAAGATTGGGATGATTTGTATGAAATACAGAAAAAAATCAATCAATTTTTTAAAATGAGTTATATTTGAGGAAGAAGCATAAAAAATTGCTTCATGTTAATT
>NW_008379448.1:0-216 GCF_000622305.1 Nannospalax galili
AGAAATATTTGTGGAGGCTGGAGAGATGGATCAGTGGTTAATAATATTGCTTACTGCTCTTCTGGATCACCAGAGTTCATTCATTTCCCAGCACCCACACAGCAGCTAACAATCATCCCTAACTCTAGTTCCAGGGTATCCAATACGCTCTTCTGGCTTCCATGGGCATTGCATGCCTGGGTACACTTACATACATGAAGGCAAAACACTCATACA
>NW_008379449.1:0-216 GCF_000622305.1 Nannospalax galili
GTCAGAGAACACCCTTGGGTGTCAGTCCTTCCCTTCCACTTTGAGACAGGGTCTCTCTTGGTCACTGCTATGTTCCCAGGCTAGCTATGAAAGTGGTGTGGGAGGCTGGGTTACTAGAGGTTAAAAATTCAAGTAGGCTTAGGGCAAAGGGACAGTAAAGAGGAGGTGGAGGTGGGTTAACCAAAACCAAGGATGTATGAAAAACTCTTATGGAGG
>NW_008379450.1:0-216 GCF_000622305.1 Nannospalax galili
CCATGGTAGGCGCTGAGGGCCTGTGGGCCATTGTGAGGAGTGTCAGCAGTAAGCATTGGTTTATGTCTGAATATCCACTTGGAATTCTTTTACATAAAAACACTTTTGGGGAGCTGGAGAGATGACTCAGCGGTTAAGAGCACTGACTGTTTAGCACCCTCATGGCAGCTAACAACTGTCTGAAACTCCAGTTCCAGGAGATCCGACAGCCTCTTC
>NW_008379451.1:0-216 GCF_000622305.1 Nannospalax galili
TCTTCCATCCTCTACTTCCCAAGTGCTAGAACTATAGGTTTGTGCCATCATAACTGGCTAACTGTTTTGATTTGCTTTGTGGTAGTAGGGATTGTACCTTTGAACATGCTAGGCTGATTCTACCAAGAATGTATATCCCTAGCCCCTCCGTGTTCTCACTGTTAATTTTTTTCTCCTTTTTTTTTTTTGTGTGGGTGTGTGTGTGCCACAACAAAA
>NW_008379452.1:0-216 GCF_000622305.1 Nannospalax galili
CAAACTAGTCAGCATTCTATCATGGATGAAGTTGTGAACCCCCTACTCCTATTACATTAGCTATGACCAATTGATTGCTTCTGGAGGAAAGCGTGTCAGATTTTTAGGAGGTGTGTCTAGTTGATCACTCCAGTGAATCATCCCACACCCAGGAGAATATGGCAGCACAAATAGGAATCTCTAGACTACTAAAAAAAAAGGACATTATGAAGCTGT
>NW_008379453.1:0-216 GCF_000622305.1 Nannospalax galili
AGATAGCTGGGTCATGTGGTCTTGTTATCCCTAATCTTTTGAGGAACCCCCAAACTGATTTCCATCATGGCTGTACTAATTTGCACTCCCATCAGCAAGGGATAAGAGTTTCTCTTTTTCCACATCCTCTTCAACATTTGCTGTCAGATTTCTCAACGACAGCCATTCTGATTGGAATGAGCTGATATCTCAAGTCATTCTAATTTGGATTTCTCT
>NW_008379454.1:0-216 GCF_000622305.1 Nannospalax galili
CCCCCCCCTTCCTCCAGGCCTGGCCCTGTGGTCTATCCTCTCTCCACCCCAGCACTTTTCTCTGAGGCATTTCTGTGCTTTGCAAGATCCATAGGTCTTTTAGCTGTGAGTCCAATTGCAGCCCCTGTTGCATTTGCTTCTGACATCCTTCCATGTCTCCCCAGCCGTCCTGGGAACAGGGGGAGGGACTGGAATGTAGCTGGACTTGCTACCCAC
>NW_008379455.1:0-216 GCF_000622305.1 Nannospalax galili
ACACACATGTACACAGAGACACATGTACAGTTGCACATACACACATGTGCACATACAGGCACACACATGCACACAGACACACACATGCGAGTCTTCTCACGTCCACTTCCCATACAAAGGTCAAGGACCAGTGGCATCAGGTTAGAGCTCTAGGCCCGCTTAGGAGGATGCACCTTGTAACAGCTCTTCCCAACAGAGCTGCATTCAGTTTCTTCC
>NW_008379456.1:0-216 GCF_000622305.1 Nannospalax galili
CCATCACATTGTTGTGGATTCTTGAATGAATTCTTGAGCTGTCTCATGGACTGTTTATTTTGCTATCTAAATTTTGATTTTGTGGTGAGGAATGAAGGCTGGTGTTTCCTTCCTCACCATTTTGATACTCTAACTAAGTATAGATACTTTTCAATCTAAGAAATGTTTTTGAGTTTTGGAAATAATGTAAAAATAAGAAATAGGTCTATAAAATTA
>NW_008379457.1:0-216 GCF_000622305.1 Nannospalax galili
AATAAAGCAAGATTAAAAATTATAGTGGATATTTTATCAGAAACCAGGAAAGCAAGAAATGAGTGGAATAGGACATTTAGTGTTCAAGGGAAATCAAAACAAAGCAAATGAACAAACAAAAACAAACCCCAATTTTTATATTCTATGAAATCATCCTTCAAAAGTGAGAGAATCAATTAGAGCAACTGGTAAGTAAATTAATAAAGAGCATCCAGT
>NW_008379458.1:0-215 GCF_000622305.1 Nannospalax galili
GTGGCTACAAACCATCCTTGACTCCAGTTCCAGGGGAATCCGAAGCCCTCTACTGACCTCCGCGGCATTGCACGACATGGGTGCATTCACAAACACACAGGCAATACACTCATACACATAAAATTTAAAAAATTTATCTATCTGTATAGATAGATAGATATAGATGATAGGTGATAGATGATGATAGATAGATAGATAGATAGATAGATAGATAG
>NW_008379459.1:0-216 GCF_000622305.1 Nannospalax galili
AGCCATGTGGTGAAAATTTATCATAAGCAAGGTCAACAAAGGTAACGCTCCGTCTTCCCCTCAGATCCATCCCATTCATTTTTCCTTGTGACTAGTTTACACCCATTACCCATGCTCTGGGTGTTTACATAACACTGGTGCTGGGGATGGAGACCTTTCGAAGACAGCCTGGCCAGGGAGGATCTAGTTGACCCCACTGGGAGACTCCAATGCAGG
>NW_008379460.1:0-216 GCF_000622305.1 Nannospalax galili
CCAGGTTTATTAAGTGTTTCAAAAACTTTCAAATGCTAATTGTCTATACAACATCTAAGCCGGTTGCTTTCACTCCCCAGCTGAACACCAGCCCCATGGGACACCCCTCACACCATAAACTTTCCTTTGGCAGAGTCTTCCTGTGTTTTCTGTGGATATTCCCCACCCAGTTTTTATCTAACAGGGGAGTAGTTTTATACTCTATGATGTAACACA
>NW_008379461.1:0-216 GCF_000622305.1 Nannospalax galili
CTTCACAACAACTTTCCAATGTGCCACACTAATGCTTATTTTGCCATCACGATAGATCACTGTGTCTTTATAATGATCCATTGTGTTGACACCATGCTCACTATGCAAAGACGATGCTCGATGTACCGTCAAAATCCCCCAGTGTGATATCACAATGCCCCAATCAGTCATGACAATGCTCCAATGTGACAGCACAATGCTGGAATGAGCCAACAT
>NW_008379462.1:0-216 GCF_000622305.1 Nannospalax galili
CCCCCCCACATCACTCAACAATCAAGAAAATTCCCCCACAGACATGGCCTTAGGCCAGTACAATGGAGGCAATTCCCCAGTTGAGGGTCCCTAAACCCAGGTGTGTCAAGTTGACACTAATGTTAATTGTATTCTGGGTTTCTCAGTTGCTCTTGTTCTTCAACAAGTCTGGGCTTTGGTCAGAGGTTTCACCAAACCTACTGAAATGGACCCCCC
>NW_008379463.1:0-216 GCF_000622305.1 Nannospalax galili
AGGAAATTTACAAGGTTGAGGCAGACAATAGTTACTATTTCTGGGCAAGGGTCCCATGGCTCCCTACAGGCCTTCAGTATAGAGTGTGTTGCTAACAGGCCCAAGAACATTTTGACTTTTAGCCGAGAAGCTGGCTACATTTCTTTGGGGCCTTTTTACCCTAACTGCCTCGCCAATTCCTACCTCCTATTCTTATCATGCCATCCCCTGAAGGGG
>NW_008379464.1:0-216 GCF_000622305.1 Nannospalax galili
CTCTATATAGACTGGACACTGGTTCAGGTCAGTCTGCTGGAGTCTCCTTGGCCTCCTTGATCAGGAGGTCAGATAACCCATACCATTACAGGATATTTTGCAAGATGCTCATAGTCCATGGGAACTAATCGACCTAAGAGGGCAAGGAGAAAAAGTGTCCTTTGCATCCCTCTGACCCAATTATTATAGATCTCAAGGTATGTCTGTTAAACATCC
>NW_008379465.1:0-216 GCF_000622305.1 Nannospalax galili
TCATGACCTCATCTAAACATACTTCCTCTCAAAGTTAGGGCTTCAACGGTAGGTAACTTCTGGGGGTACAGATACACAGGTCATTACAGTCATCTTCAGCAAAGCCAGGCAGATAGACGCCTGCTTACCATGTGCATCTGTGTCACAAATGCACCTAAACAGGTCAGAGATAAGTGAGCAGGGAGCTGAGGGGACCGTCTCCAGCAGGTTAGGAGA
>NW_008379466.1:0-216 GCF_000622305.1 Nannospalax galili
CCCTTGGAGGAAACAGGCTGTTCAGGACACACATGTGTAGCCAGAGTACATAGCTGATCCCGGGGTAGAAGTGTCTCCCTCCCTAGTTTACATCTCATTGCTGAAAGTATCACTTGCACATGTTACAGGCTGTAAGCAGGCTGCATTCCTCTGGCTGCTAGCCTGTTGGGAAGGTCTGGGAGGAGTGAGAGAAACACCCATGTTAACTTGCTGATT
>NW_008379467.1:0-216 GCF_000622305.1 Nannospalax galili
GAACCTCTGCTTCATGCTACCTGGCCTCCAAGTTTCTCTGAAACCTCGGCGGAAGAATTGACGACCCCTTCACTCTTCCATCCTCCATGCCTCTAAAGCCAGCACCAGGTGAGCAACACTCCCAAGTCTGTCTGTAAGTTTGAGATGGACCTCAGGGTGATTTATCCGTTTTAGAATCTCTTCTCTTCAGTGATCCCTGCAGAATTTTCCTTTCAC
>NW_008379468.1:0-216 GCF_000622305.1 Nannospalax galili
TTAATGAAAATGTTTTAAAATTATAATTGTATGAAAAGATTACATCACTCAAACAAATCATAAAGAATATAAGGCGTGCCAAATGGGCAATGAACACTCTTTTGTTTGGATTTTGTACATATTTGTGATATTATATATGCTTGTGGTATTTATCATCTTTTAAATATTGGAACTTTTGTGTTTTCCTTTCTCATTGTAAACATTCACTTTCATCCC
>NW_008379469.1:0-216 GCF_000622305.1 Nannospalax galili
CCACTCTCTCCACATATGTAGATACAAGTGCTGTAACCTGAGTTAGAAAATGTTTGTCAAAATTTTCTCTCATTTAGATCCCATAAGTTTCCCGAGGCCTGGAATTTTCCTTGCATTGATTTGCTCACGTGAAGAAGAAAACTGGTAGGTTTGGGGGTTGGGGGTCAGGCATTGAGCCTCTGTACCCTTTGCCTATTGGCAAAGAACTGAGTTCTA
>NW_008379470.1:0-216 GCF_000622305.1 Nannospalax galili
TACTTTCACAGCAAGCACCTTAACGATTGAGCCATTTCTCCAATGTTTTAGTCTGTTTATTTGTTGTTTGTTTTTTGAAACAGAATCTTTAAGACTGGCCTTGAACTCACAAAGATCCACCTGCCTATGCCTCCTGTGTGCTGGAACTAAAGGTATGCACCACCATGCCAAGTCCCTTTACTCAGTATTTAAGAAAAAGCTTATCGTTTTTTTTTT
>NW_008379471.1:0-216 GCF_000622305.1 Nannospalax galili
AATAATGCTGCCCAAACTGTTATCATAAAGCATTTCTTTGATCTCAACTAGTATGTTCAAGTATGCTATTCATACAGCTTATATCAATTCTGTTGCAAACAAACATCACCATCATAGCTGATCAGAAAGCTGGGGGTAGGTGGGGGTAGGGGAGGCAGTCTGTTCAAAGAGATGAATTTTCACAGACTGGGTGGGAAGAAGCAGAATTTTACCCAA
>NW_008379472.1:0-216 GCF_000622305.1 Nannospalax galili
CCCAACATGGTCAGCTCAGCCCAAGATTCCAAGATTAATGGCATTCTGCTGTGTTTTGAGAACATCAAGAGATAAACTCTGAGTTTCAACGCTTCCAAAGAAGAGGGAAATGGAAAGTTATACCTGGGAAATGGGTATTGATCACTAGAAACTGTCAGCCGAACGGGGATGCCTCTTTCTGTTTCCATCACTACCTGGAGTCTCCAGTGAGGATCT
>NW_008379473.1:0-216 GCF_000622305.1 Nannospalax galili
GGGGCTGGGGCTGTGGTTAAGGTTTGGGTTAGGGTTAGGTTCCTGGTTCAGGTTCGAGTTCAGGCTGGATCTTGGGCTTGGCAGTGGTTGTGGTCCAGGTTGGGGTTTGGTTTTATGTTCGGGTTCAGGATAGGAGTCTGGTTCTGGTTTGAGTTCGGGTTCGGTTTAGGCTTAGGGTTCAGGTTCATGTTCGGGTTCTGGTTAGGGTTAGGGTTC
>NW_008379474.1:0-216 GCF_000622305.1 Nannospalax galili
AGAGCATCACCATCTGTACACATGTGTTGGCCTTGGTAGGCTCCTCCTTTTGACCTCCTTTGCTTCCTTCTCTCCACAGCTTCACTTAGTCCCCTTTCCATCTACAGAATCTGACTTAGCTTTGCTTCAAGAAACCAGATCTACGTGGTAATGGACATGCTTACCATTACTGATGTGATATATACTTGATTATAATGCTTATAATGCATGTCTAGA
>NW_008379475.1:0-216 GCF_000622305.1 Nannospalax galili
TGGTGAGCTTCCCCTAATTGCGCCATACCATTCCCCTACCTGGGATTTGGTGAGGCTCCTCCCAAGGCCCCAGGGCAGATCTGCTTTTGGTAGGCCAAGGCTGGGGTCTCAGCAGACCACCAGAGAGTTCGGAGTTCTGGCCCTCCTCTGGCCTCCCTCTGACACAGGATTGACAATGCACAGGACTGCCTGAGAGAGCCTGGATCCTGCCTCCAC
>NW_008379476.1:0-216 GCF_000622305.1 Nannospalax galili
TCCTCAGGAGGCAAAGGCAGGCCGATCTCTGTGAGTTCTAGTCCAACCTGGACTACATAGGTAGTTCAAGGTCAGCCAGGGCTAGGGAGAACCTGTCTTTAAAAAGAAATGCTCAAAGAGATGTTTATTTAATGGATCACCCTAATAAAAAATTACAGAACTATAAAACCTGCAGAAAGAAGAAAATAAAAAAGGAAAGTAAAAAGGCGAAGAGAG
>NW_008379477.1:0-216 GCF_000622305.1 Nannospalax galili
GCCTCTGCCTCCCAAGTGCTGGGATTAAAAGCATGCACCATCACACCCGGCATCTTATCTTTCTTAATCCATATTCAAGAAAGTACATGGTGGCTCACATCAGTCATCACACCACTCAGAAGTCAGGGTAGAAGGATTGCTAGGAGGTCAAGGCCAGCCTGGGCTACAGAGTGTATTCCAGTTCAGCCTAGACCCTGTCTCATTAAAAAAAAAAAA
>NW_008379478.1:0-216 GCF_000622305.1 Nannospalax galili
TGTTCCTTAAACTAGTTGACTAAACTATGACCAAAGATATTTTAAGATTATTTGTATATTGTTTTTGTCTCATCCTTTATATATAACAAACTTAAACAGACCTGAATCACTTGCTTAGGCTTTTTCATTTTTTTCTATTTTAGAAAATATCTCCATCCCATACCCTTTTAACATCTTTTACATTCTCATTTTATTTTTTTAAAATAATTATGAGAC
>NW_008379479.1:0-216 GCF_000622305.1 Nannospalax galili
TATATTGTTTTTGGTAGGATGGTCATTTTCACAATATTAATTCTTCTAATCTATGAGTATGGGAGGTCATTCCATCTTCTGGTGTCTTCCTCAATCTGTTCCTTTAAAGATTTAAATTTTTCATTGTGGAGACCTTTTATGTCTTTGTTCAGGTTTATTCTGGAATTTATTTTATTTTATTTTATTTTATTGAGGCTATTGTGAATGTCAGGGTTT
>NW_008379480.1:0-216 GCF_000622305.1 Nannospalax galili
GTGTTTGCAAATTGAGCATGGTGACGACACAATGGATCATTGAAATGACACAATTGCGCATAGTGATGAATCAAAAAGCATTATGATATCACAATGGAACATTATGTATTCATATTGTACCATTTTGATGGCATCATGGAGGATTGTGATGGCACATGGGTGAAGGTGTTGGCAAATTGGAGCATTGTGATGTCACATTTTAATTTGTGAAGTCAT
>NW_008379481.1:0-216 GCF_000622305.1 Nannospalax galili
TGCTAAAGGACTTACCACATTCTTCACATCTGTAGGGTTTCTCTACAATATATATTTGCTGATGTGCACTAAGACGACATTTGACTAAAGGATTGACACATTCTTCACATTTGTAAGGTTTCTCTCCAGTACGACCTCTCTAATTGTTTTAGGTTGTTTTTCTGATGCTGTGACAAAACACTCTGACCAATACAACTTGGGGAGGAAAGTGTTTAT
>NW_008379482.1:0-216 GCF_000622305.1 Nannospalax galili
CTGTTAGAAGAAAACATTGGGAAAAACCTACAAGATATAGATGTAGGAAAGTATTTTCTAAAGCGGATATCAACTGATCAGGAAACAAGGCCAAGAATTAACAAGTGGGATCTCATTAAACTTAAAAGCTTCTGTACATCAAAGCAGGCAACCAGGGAAGCGAAGAGAAAGCCCACAGAATGGGAGAACATCTTTACCAGCGACACATCCGACAGA
>NW_008379483.1:0-216 GCF_000622305.1 Nannospalax galili
TATTTACAAAAATAAGAAAGCAACTGGCTTCTTGGAGAAAGTGCCACTAAAGCCAACAGTGAAAACCAAAACATGACATACTTGAAAGAGCAAAAGCTTCCTATGGCTGAAGCTTACAGAACAGAGGTGACAGCGCTCTGAGCTGGAAACAGGGACAACAGAGTTAAGCAGCTGCAGAACCATGCAGGGCCTGCTGAGGTCACCATCACAATACCT
>NW_008379484.1:0-216 GCF_000622305.1 Nannospalax galili
TGTCTCTTGTATTCATGGTGGAAGGAAGGAGGTAATATATTCACAAAAGGTATATAAAGATCATTTGAAATGCATTAAGAAACTAGCTACTGATACTCCTATAGCTAAGTCTTATTGCTATGCAAACATTCCCTTCCCCCAATTCTGATATAAATATTTTCTTTATTTAAAATATTTTATTTATTTTTATTTTATGTGTACGAGTGTATTGCCTGC
>NW_008379485.1:0-216 GCF_000622305.1 Nannospalax galili
AAAAATAAGAAAATGATAAGGCTAATCTATCTAGATTTCCTTAAAGTTAAAAGCTTTTATATATAATGTATTTATCTTCTGTAAAATATTTTATTATTTTTATTTTGTGTGTATGCGTGCATTTCTCCCATGTTCTGCCTATGAGGTCAGAAGAGGGAATCGGATCCCTGAAACTGGAGTTACAGATGGTTGTTAGCTGCCAAGTGGGTGCTGGGA
>NW_008379486.1:0-216 GCF_000622305.1 Nannospalax galili
GCAAATTTTCGGGTGTAACTGGAAGATGGCGCTCATTAATTAAAGTTTCAGTCAGTTCACAAAGTTCCAATTAAAGGTTCGGTGAATTCCTTTAAGTTGACCATAGGTAGGAACATTTCTCTGTCTGGTGGAACAGGAGCGGCGATTCCTACGTGAGCGCTGTCGTCTTGCGATGGCGAGATTGTGGAAGACAGGAAGCAGGTGAGAGACCAGGTT
>NW_008379487.1:0-216 GCF_000622305.1 Nannospalax galili
AATTATAAACAAATCTATAAATAAATTTACCAAGCAATTAATATTTTATCTTATATATAGAGAGATGAACAATTATCTTAAATATGTTGTATAAACTTTGAGATGTCCTTATAAGCCTTGAAGTAGGTTTTAAATAATCAAGTGCCCTTTAAATGTTTAGAGATGTTTTATACAGATTTGGAAAATGTTTATTTTATATAAAACATATCTAAACAT
>NW_008379488.1:0-216 GCF_000622305.1 Nannospalax galili
AAATGAACACAGGTCCTTACTCTTACACAGCAAGTGCTTTTACCCACTGAGCTATAGCCACAGGTCCTAGAGTATTCTTGCTAAAAAGAAATGGATAAAATTTAAATAATAATTAAAATTTTCATGTTGCATCACTTATTAACACAGATGAAATCTAAACAAGATATCAGCTTACCTAATCCAGTAATGTGTAAAGAATCCATCATGATCGATTTG
>NW_008379489.1:0-216 GCF_000622305.1 Nannospalax galili
CATAGTAATTTTCACTCTGTTAACTTCAGAAGATCAATAACACAGAGCATGTGGAGATGGGTGTGTCACTGAAGGTTCGTAAAACAGTCCTCATCATCCTGACTGTGAGTAATTAAGATCTGCTGTTTTTCGTTATCACTGAAGGAATCAGCAAGCCTCTCTGAAATCACTCTGTCCCCAGACACACACACACCACCTCACTTCCACTCTGTTCCT
>NW_008379490.1:0-216 GCF_000622305.1 Nannospalax galili
CTGCGCCCCTCAGGTTTTGAGTTCTAAAATTTCCAGTTCTTCAGCTGGCCAATGATCTGTATCCTGAGGCCACTGTGTCAGAGCCCAACGCGCACGTGCTGCACGAGGCTCATCGTAGGGCCTAGCACCTGGCTACTGAAGCATGAGCTCCTGTGCACTTGGAGTAGCGCGTCTTCTGCGCTGCTGGCTGCAGCCAACTGAGATCTACTTGGTGGT
>NW_008379491.1:0-216 GCF_000622305.1 Nannospalax galili
GTGGTCAGGCAGGTCAAAGTCAGTCTTCGAAACACACCTCAAGGGTATTATGGCTCTTAATTTTGTTTTAGCCATGAGAATAATGTCATGAAGAATGGATGGAGATGGCAAAAATAATAGCAGAGTGTCCACAGTGTAGGAAAATGTAGCAACCAAAAAATTGGGATACTCCTGCTTCACCCTAGTTAGGAAGAAGCATTAAGCAAGAGACCCCCC
>NW_008379492.1:0-216 GCF_000622305.1 Nannospalax galili
GCCACAATGTGTCATCACAATGCTCCAGTGTGTCACAATAATGTTCCAATGTATCATCACAGCTCTCCAATGTGCCATCTCAACGTTTCATGTGCCATCATAATACTCCATTGTGCCATCACAATGCTCAATGTGCCTATACGATGACCCTATGTGTCATCACAGTGCTCCAATATGTCATCACAGTGCTCTAACATGCCATCACAGTGCTCAATG
>NW_008379493.1:0-216 GCF_000622305.1 Nannospalax galili
CACATGTGCCGTTATTTTGCTCCAATGTTTCATCAAAATGTTACAATATCACTTCACAGTGTTGCATTGTGACATCAAAGTGCTCCAGTATGACATGACAGTGATTCATTGAACAAACACCATCACCATATGTGCCATTATATTGCTCCAATGAGCCATCCCAACGTACAATTTGACTTCACAATGTTTTATTGTGACATTAAAATGCTCCAATGT
>NW_008379494.1:0-216 GCF_000622305.1 Nannospalax galili
CAGAAAGCTGAAACTGGCTCATACAAGGCTCAAGGACCACTGTGGATGAGGGGCGGAAAGACTGTAAAGAGCCAGCGGTGATGGATGGCCATAAGGAATTAGTTTTCCCGACAGCTGGGAAGTTACACATATGAACTTACAGCAATGGTCACAGTATGCACAAGGCCCATGCAAGCTCCAGCCAGACAAACACACAGCATCCAAGTGGTAAAATAG
>NW_008379495.1:0-216 GCF_000622305.1 Nannospalax galili
GCCTCTGCCTCCCAAGTGCCGGGATTAAAGGCGTGCACCACCATGCCCAGCCCTTATTTTTTTTTTTTTAATTTTTATTTTATGTGTATGAGTGTATTACCTACATGTGTGTAAGTGAACGCATGTTGTGCAGTGCCCAAGGTCAGAAGGCGGCATTGGATTATCCTTGGAACTGGAGTTACAGATGATTGTTAGCTGTCATGTGGGTGCTGGGAA
>NW_008379496.1:0-216 GCF_000622305.1 Nannospalax galili
TATCCATCCATTTCTTTTATGTTTTCAAATTTAGTAGCATATAGGTTTTTAGAGTGTTCCCTTTTAATGTTCTGTATCTTTCTGTTGTCTGTTGTGGTGTTTCCCCTTTCAACTCTGGTTTTGTTGATTTGGAGGTGCTCTTTCTTTCTTTTGGTTAACTTGGTTTGTCAATCTTGTTTATATTTTCAAAGAACCAGCTCTTGGATTTGTTGATTC
>NW_008379497.1:0-216 GCF_000622305.1 Nannospalax galili
CTGGGACTGTCCATGTTGCCCTTGGGACTCTAGCGTGAGGATGGCCTTGGTTGTGGTGGTGAGTTGCTCTGATCACCCTTCCAGAGAACTTGCTACCAGAGCCCCAGTGCCATACAGCTCAGCTCCTTGAGGTTCACTACGAGGCTAACACTGAGGCCATGCCTGTTGAGACTGAGGCTTACTCCCAGCCAGCAGAGCTTTTCTGTTCCTTCCATG
>NW_008379498.1:0-216 GCF_000622305.1 Nannospalax galili
ATGTTACTTTGGAACACTGTGAAGTCATACTGTAACATTGTGATGGCACATGTGAGCACTGTAATTTCATATCATAGCACTGTGATGGCATATTGGAGCCATATAAAGGCACATGGGGCGATAATGTGGACACATTGGAGCATTGTGACATCAAAATGAAACATTGTGAATGATATTGTAACATTGTAATGACACCATCGAGCATTGTCATGTCAC
>NW_008379499.1:0-214 GCF_000622305.1 Nannospalax galili
ACACACACACACACACACACACACACACACACACAGCCCCAGGTTACTACTTCATGAGAGGCCAGCCTCTATCTCAGACAAACTGGAGGCAAACTCTTCCTTTCCAGTTTCCCTAACCAGCCATTTTGGAGTCCCAAGGTGTTTCCTTGTGAGCGGGGACACTGAGCTAAGAACTGCAATGTCTTCTGGCATTATTTTTTTAAAATATATATGT
>NW_008379500.1:0-216 GCF_000622305.1 Nannospalax galili
AAATAAGAAAGGAAGAAGTCAAAGTATCTTTATTGAAAGATTTTTAAGAGGCCTCATCTACATACCAATGACCAAAAAACATACTGAGTAAGAAATCAAGGAAACAATTACATTTATAACTGCTTAAAAAAAAGAAAAAAAATCAGGGCTAGAGAGATGGCTCAACAGTTAAGAGTGCTTGCTGTTCTTGCAGAGACCTGGGTAGTTCCCAGCACC
>NW_008379501.1:0-216 GCF_000622305.1 Nannospalax galili
AATGTGCCATAAAAATGCTACAATATGACTTCAAAATGTTCCATTGTACCACCACAATGCTTTGTGTGCCATCACAATTCTCATTGTGCCATCACAATTTGCCATTGTGTCATTACTGTAGGAATCAATCCCCCGATTATCTGCTGACCTTGGGTTGCACCCTGCCTGTTGACCACAGTTACTGGAACACTCAGTGCCACATGACCCACCCACAAG
>NW_008379502.1:0-216 GCF_000622305.1 Nannospalax galili
AAATAAGAAAGGAAGAAGTCAAAGTATCTTTATTGAAAGATTTTTAAGAGGTCTCGTCTACATACCAATGACCAAAAACATACTGAGTACGAAATCAAGGAAACAATTACATTTATAACTGCTTAAAAAAAAGAAAAAAAAATCAGGGCTAGAGAGATGGCTCATCAGTTAAGAGTGCTTGCTGTTCTTGCAGAGACCTGGGTAGTTCCCAGCACC
>NW_008379503.1:0-216 GCF_000622305.1 Nannospalax galili
TTCTTGCCTAGAGAGGAAGGAAATTAGCTTCTGGGCCTCCTATCTGGATAGGTGAGAGAAAAAGCAAAACTCCACCTTGCTGCTGGCCAGCCACCAACTCAGGAACACAAACCACATTTATCAATACTAAAAGTGGCATATTATGGGGATTAATATTCTATTATAAGCTGTTTCTGTTTCTTGGTATCCATTTTGGAGAGAATCCAGTTGGGCATT
>NW_008379504.1:0-216 GCF_000622305.1 Nannospalax galili
TTCCTGCGCAACACCCAGTTCCATCCCACATAGTGGTGGGATGAGTCACTATACACCATGTCCCAACTGCCAAAACCCTGTAAGCATTGAGGCCTAGCAGCATAGGGGGCCAACATCAGTGCAGTGGTATCCAGGAAGGCCTGCTACCAAACAGTGTCCAGCAGTGCCTGATACCTGGCAGTGTATATGTGGTGGAGCCAAGGTGAGGCCTAACTT
>NW_008379505.1:0-216 GCF_000622305.1 Nannospalax galili
TGTGAATAGCAAGTCACATGCACACAGACCTGTGCCTGTGCATATTAGGGAGGCTGAGACAGGAGGATTGTCACAAGTTCTACACAGCAAACTCAGATTAGCCAGGGCCAGATAGACAGACTATTTTATAAATATAAATAGATAAATAAATAAATTGTGAATAACATGCATGTTAGATCCAGTTCCCATCACTCAGTTCTCAGTTGTATCTGAAAA
>NW_008379506.1:0-216 GCF_000622305.1 Nannospalax galili
CATCTGCACCTCAGAGGGGTTATGTGACATGGCCATCTGCACGTCAGAGGGAGCAGGTAATACGACCATCTGCATGTCAGAGGGGGAAGGTGACACGACCATCAGCCTGTTAGAGGGGGCACGTGACATGACCAAGTGCACTTCAGAGAGTGCGGGTGACACGACCATCTGAACATCAGAGGGAGCAGGTGACACGACCATCTGGAAGTCAGAGGG
>NW_008379507.1:0-216 GCF_000622305.1 Nannospalax galili
ACACAACACAATATACATACACACACATACATGTTCATATACCTACACACACCACACACACATACACATAAACACTTGCACATGTGGTTTTACATGAAAGATGTTCCTCCTGCTGGGACTCAGTTTCCCTGTCTGTGCCAAGACAGGGTTGAGCCAGTTGATCTCTAAGTTTCTCTTCAGCTCTGGCCTTCACTGGCTCTGGAATTGCTTTCTCAC
>NW_008379508.1:0-216 GCF_000622305.1 Nannospalax galili
GAACCCAGGGTGTGTCTCCTTGTTTGTAGCCACACCAGCTTTGTGATGCTCCCGGGTGAAGTTCCGAATCATTGCCCCGTGGAACCTGGTGCCGGCTTTCTTAGAGCAGAGGAGCTGCTTCTCTTGTCTGTAGATGCCGCCACTTCCTGAGCCCTGGTTTGCTGCTTCTGTGTTCTCTGACTTGGAGGTTCCTGATGCCTGCTCTGCAAGGGAGAA
>NW_008379509.1:0-216 GCF_000622305.1 Nannospalax galili
TGGGTTCATATATTAATCAACACTCTTCCTCTGAGTGAATCTAGGCATTCAGGTATGCTTGTTCTTGTCAGAGGAAACTCCAGCTCTTTAGTTAACTGGCTGAACAGAATCAACTTACAACACCGATGTTCAAGACTTCTCGAGTGGCCTAGCTACTGGCTCAGCTCATGAACTCCAGCATTCCTCTAGCCTGGGGGTGCTATGCCTACAAACTCT
>NW_008379510.1:0-216 GCF_000622305.1 Nannospalax galili
TATTTTACACATACTTAGAAATCACATTAGTCTAGTGATGTGACAGCCGTGGGATTTTTCTCTAAGATCTATGGCCACTCCAGCCATATGTATTTCATTAGGTTTACAGTGCCACACTTGAGTTTCCTCCCATTTAGTGGGCTTTTAGTCCAACTAGATACCTATTGGTTGTCTCTAAGGTAAAAGTGCCACTACTGCACCAATGATGTACGCTGT
>NW_008379511.1:0-216 GCF_000622305.1 Nannospalax galili
TTTCTCTCTTGGTATGATTTTTGTTGGTGTATAGGAAGGCTACTGATTTGGACATGTTAATTTTGTATCCTGCTATATTGATGAATGAATTTATCAGCTCTAGGAGTTTTCTAGTGGAGTCTTTAGTCTTCATATATAGTAGCATAGCATCTTTAAATAAGAATATTTTGACTTTTTCTAATTTGTATCCCCCGTATCTCCTTCATTTGTCTTACT
>NW_008379512.1:0-216 GCF_000622305.1 Nannospalax galili
GTCTACTTGTCATAATGTAGCCAAGAATACATGGATAGGTAGGTCATGGGCCCTAGAAAAAGGTAAATACTATTTTTCCACAAATTGAAAGTACTATTAAGTCAGCTCTTCAAGACTTAACATTATACTCATAGGTGAGTGCATCTCATCAGAGAAGCTTCTTTTTGCAGTAGATGACAACACAGTGACCCACAGTATATGTAAAATAAAAGACTG
>NW_008379513.1:0-216 GCF_000622305.1 Nannospalax galili
GTCTCACATCCCCATGAATGACAATAGAAGGAACTGGAACCTCCACATGTTTATTGAGCTTGTTTGGATCTGTAATTGCCTGGGCAGACATAAAAAGGCTGGAATTTAAGTCCTGCTCGTTGTTATGAATTACCACACCCTATTCGACCATGAGAATCAGTAGCAAGGCTGAAATCAGGGTCGGGTCTTTGGGGTGGCTTAGTTTTAAAGTGTGCT
>NW_008379514.1:0-216 GCF_000622305.1 Nannospalax galili
CACAGAGATTCACCTGCCTTTGCCTGGGCACTGGGATTAATTTTGAACAAATATCCCAAACACCCACTTACAGAGTCCTGAAAATGAGGCGGAAGAGCTTTGGTGGGGGCTGGGAGAAAAGAGGAAATTCAATCTGAGAGATTACTGGAGGAATGGAAGGGTAGCATGTCCCAGAAAGACCTTCCTAGTAGCAGTGGGTCTTCCTGCCTTATCTAC
>NW_008379515.1:0-216 GCF_000622305.1 Nannospalax galili
TCAGGTAAGGAGTGCGGCATCCGTAATCAGGCAGATAGGCTGCCCAGACCCAGTAAGGAGTCCAGTGATATTGTCAGCATTGTCCCGAGAGCAGGTAGGCAGCCTTCGTAACTGGAGTAAACATGTGCATTGTGTTTGTAAAGTTTAACCTTGGTCCTGGAAGAGTTTTGGAGATCTCCGTGGAGTGTCAGGGACTGGATGAATTCCCTGAAGTGG
>NW_008379516.1:0-216 GCF_000622305.1 Nannospalax galili
GTGGATCTCTTTGAGTTCAAGGCCAGCATGGTCTACATAGCAAGTTCCAGGCCAGCTAGAGCTACACAGTGAGATGCTATCTCAAAAAATAGGATGAAGACCAATCAAGAAAGAAACATACATGACACTGACCTCTGGCCTTCACATGCTAATACTAATATGTACACACCTTCTCACATGCTCACATGTACGTGTACACACACACACACACACACA
>NW_008379517.1:0-216 GCF_000622305.1 Nannospalax galili
ACAATCACCTGTAACTCCAGTTCCAGCAGATTCAATGTTGTCTTAGGGCCTCTTTGGACACCTACACACACATGTCCATATGGACACGCACATATACACATGAACAAAAATTTAAAAAAGTTTAAATCAAGAAAAATATTCTACTATGCATGTTATGCAAATATGTAGTTTGCAACTTAGGAAACCAGTCCTGGCCAAGAGGTTCTCTGTTGGTGC
>NW_008379518.1:0-216 GCF_000622305.1 Nannospalax galili
AACCCTAACTCCAACCTAGCCCCATTTGTAAAGCTAATCCTTACTGTAAACATAACTCTATCACTTAACATACCCCTAGTCCTAATTCTATCTGTAACCCTAACCATACTTCAAACTCTAATAATAATCCCAAATATATATTGTAGACCAAAATTAATGGTAACAAAAACCTTAACCCTAAATCTTGCCCCAACCCTAAGCCTAACCCTAAAACTA
>NW_008379519.1:0-216 GCF_000622305.1 Nannospalax galili
AAGACTGCTTTTTCTCCATCTGTCTGCACAATAATGATTGCCAACATTTTGGCTTCTAAGTTCCAAAAATTAACAATTCTGGTCCAGCTGATCGGTTTGAATGACAAGTTCTGCCACAAGACATGGCAAATAGCCCTACGATATGCAAGGAGGCTTTTGCTAACACACTAACACCCCTCTTAAAAAAGGGGCTACATGTTTATCATTACATGGATG
>NW_008379520.1:0-216 GCF_000622305.1 Nannospalax galili
CCAATAAAAGGAGTTGGCGGAAAACAAGATACCAAGCTGGTCACACATCCAATATATTGGAAGAACTTGGATGGGAACCAGGGCACAGTTATCCCCATAGTAGCAGACGTCCCCCGTAACTTATGGAGCTGAGACATCCTAGAGGACATGGGCACGGTCCTTACTACGGATGACCGCACCTTTTATGATGATATCATGCTCCACGATAACTTGGGA
>NW_008379521.1:0-216 GCF_000622305.1 Nannospalax galili
GATGCCTAAGGCAAGGATCAATAGCGCCCTTCTCTGCATACACAAGATCTTAAAAATACTGCCTTATAAGAAAAAGACAGCACAGCAAATATTTCAGTTTCTTTCACGTTTCCATAATGGATAATTGGAAGGAGCTTGACAGTGTTCTCCTCTGGCTGAGTTGGAGGCGTGATGAGGAGTGTGCACACAGAGGTCCTGCCCTTCTCTTCTCTTCTC
>NW_008379522.1:0-216 GCF_000622305.1 Nannospalax galili
GTAACTGTTCATACAAGAAGCAGTTCCTAGTTATTAAAGGCTTATCTTCTGCAAAATGACAAGGGTTCTTCTGATTTGAATAATTTTGAATAAACAGACTATAAACATTAGTTTGAATGCTTTCATGTTGACACAGAATTTTAGTTCACTTGTTAAAATATGTAGGAGTGTTGCTGTCACATCATTTGGTACCTCCACATTAAGCTTTGTAGTTCA
>NW_008379523.1:0-216 GCF_000622305.1 Nannospalax galili
CCACGATCTGTCAACATGGATTTGAGCAGCTAAGTCTGGCTACTTGGCTAGCTCCACCCAGCCCTGCCTTACAGAAGGGGCCAGGCTAGGCATGGCCAATGCCTTTGGTGATGACCCTCTGTGGCCCTAGTAACATGCAGCCAAGGTTGAGAGCAGCCTGGGCACTGATAGGCTGTTGGAGCCAAGCCAGCCTGTCTGTACTTCTGCTAATGTGTA
>NW_008379524.1:0-216 GCF_000622305.1 Nannospalax galili
TTTATCTAACTCACCCCCACTGTGACTCTTTTGTCACCTATAAGGTCCTTCCATAGATTCCTCCCCCCACTGCAGCTCTTGGGTAAGAAATGGCTTAATGGTTAAGAACGTTGTCTGCTCTTGCAAAGGATCCAGGTTCAATTCCTAACACTTAAACTTCATGAATTTTTCCTGTCCCTTTCAATTCAATTCCTCTCTCTTAGTTTTATTTCATTC
>NW_008379525.1:0-216 GCF_000622305.1 Nannospalax galili
ATTCAGTCATTTAATCATAAGTCTTTTATGACTTAAAGAGACATTTGAAATAGGTTTGGTTCAGTCTGTAGTCAGACTCACGCACATTTCTAACAGAACAAATTGTATCTCTGTGGAGTCACCTAGACTTGCATCTATACTTATTATACTCTTTGATTACCTGCGTCTGGAGTGAAATTGAACCTCACTTTCTGACTTTCTGCTTCCTGTATGGTT
>NW_008379526.1:0-216 GCF_000622305.1 Nannospalax galili
AAGCCTTTACCCAGCATGGGTCATGCCTTCTCTTCCTAGCCTTTCCCAGATGGTATACTTGAGCCCTCCCCAAATCCAGGAAACCATGTGTGAATAGGGTCAGATTACATTCAGTTGGCTGGGAAGAGTGGCTCGATAATGCGGTGAGGTCCAGTGACCCTGCTCGGCCCTCCTTTAATGAATGAGCACAACTGTCAACAAGCCCAATTGTGATGA
>NW_008379527.1:0-216 GCF_000622305.1 Nannospalax galili
TTACTGCTGAATAGAACTCTATTGTGTAAATATACCACATTTTGTTAACCATTCATCAGTTGAGGGGCACTTAGGCTGCTTCTATGTCTTAGCTATTATGAAGAGAGCAGCAACAAACATGATTGTACAAGTGTCTCTACAATATGATGAGTCTTTTGGGTATAAGGTAGGTTCATTTTTAGATTTTTGAGTTCTCCACACTGTTTTCCATAGAGG
>NW_008379528.1:0-216 GCF_000622305.1 Nannospalax galili
AGGATGGTGGGCAGCTGGATGGTGTCCCTGTAGAGGATGGCAGCAGCTCCCCTGGAGCCACCATTAGTAAAGATCATGATGGCCCCTTCCAGGGGAGTTTGGGAGAACAGGTAGGGAGGGAGCCAGGGGAGAGAGTGCAGGGCAGCAATCCATTTGTCCCTGGGGAAGTGGTTGTCAACTTGTCCTGGAAATCCCATTAGGCTTATAGCTATCTGA
>NW_008379529.1:0-214 GCF_000622305.1 Nannospalax galili
TCAAGATCCGTCCTCTGTCCCAGAGGATTCTGTCAGCTACAGTCAGTGTCCCAGCTGGCCAGAAGCCTGCAGTCTCGAGAGGCTGAGGTGGGACTGAGGTTTATGTCCCTCATCTCCTTTACAGTGGAGAGTGGTAGAGGAAGTCACCCAATGTTAACCTCTGGCGTGTGTGCGCACGCACACACACACACACACACACACACACACACACACA
>NW_008379530.1:0-216 GCF_000622305.1 Nannospalax galili
GAAAGCATGGTCTGTGACAGAAAAAATACTAAGTTGAACTTTACTAAAATTAGTTTTTGTTCTTTGAAAAACTCTTTTAAAAGACTGAAAAGACAAGGCTCATGCTCAGAGAAAATGGCTATCAAATGTCTCCCTGATGAAGAATTTGTATGCAAATAGACAGTAACTCTCAACAACTCAATAATGAGAAAGGAATGGACAATTTAAAAAGGGCTA
>NW_008379531.1:0-216 GCF_000622305.1 Nannospalax galili
GATCTGCACGTCAGAGGGAGCAGGGGACATCACCATGTGCACGTCTGAGGGGGCCGGAGACACGACCATATGCACGTCAGAGATGGCAGGTGACACAACCATCTTTACGGCAAAGGCGGCAGGGGACACGATCAACTGGAAGTGAAAGGGGGCAGGTGACACGACCATCTGCACGTCAGTAGGAGTAGGAGACATGACCATCTGCACGTCAGAGGG
>NW_008379532.1:0-216 GCF_000622305.1 Nannospalax galili
AGGGTCTCTCTGTAGCTCCAGCTGGCTGGTCTTGAGCTCACAGAGATCCACTTCCCTTTGCATCTCCAGAGCTGGGATTAAAGGCGTGTGCCACCACATCCAGTGATTTTTTCTTAATTTTATACCTCCCAAAGTACTAAGAGTAAAACATATCTGCCATGGAGCCATATCTGCCAGGCAAGGGCTCCATCACCAGGATACCTTGCTAGACCTTAA
>NW_008379533.1:0-216 GCF_000622305.1 Nannospalax galili
GCATATTGAACACGGTGACGACGGAATGCATCATAGTAATTACATGATTGCACATAGTGATGTCAAAATGAGCATTGTGATGGCACAGTGAAATATTGTGAAGTCACATTGTGACATTGTGATGGCAATTTAGAGCAATATAATGGCACATGAGGTGGTAGTAGGGGCACATTGGAGGGTTGTATTTTCACACTAGAGCATTGTGATGTCACAATG
>NW_008379534.1:0-216 GCF_000622305.1 Nannospalax galili
TGTCTTTAAAAGAGAAAGCAAGGTTATGCCTTTTTATAAATTGTCAAGGATTATTGCGTTGTTTGTTCCTGTCCTGGCTGGAAAGAGCACTAGGTAGGGTTGGAGTAAATGGGAAGAGAGCATAGTGCAGTAGAAGAGCAGACACTGGTTTAGAGTCACTATGGATGCTTAGAGTAATAATAAGCAAGCAAGTCAAGTATTTGGGATTTCATATTT
>NW_008379535.1:0-216 GCF_000622305.1 Nannospalax galili
GAGGAGGGAGGAGAGTAAGCCTGGCCCTAGCATTCATTTTCCCCTGCTTTCTGGCTGCAGACACAGTGTGACCAGCTGCCTCATACTCTTGCCCTCATGCCACTATGGTGGGCTGTATAAATTCATCCTTTTAAAACTGCTTTATCAAGTAGTCTGACACAGCATTGAGAAAGATAACTATTACAAAGCATCGGACATGTTTTGAGAAGGAGTGGT
>NW_008379536.1:0-216 GCF_000622305.1 Nannospalax galili
AACAAAATATATGGTAATATAACTCAGAGGTAGAGCACTTGCTTAGCATTCGTAAGAGTCCAAGTTCAATCTTCAGCTCTGAAGAAGGAAAAGTGTGACAAACAATAATGAGCTTCCCCTACAAGAGGGCAGCTTGCTTATACTCCTGGAAAGCAGTGGGGACATAGGGTGGGCAGGCTTACTCTTCCATTAGCAGATGTTCAGGGTCCCCAAGCT
>NW_008379537.1:0-216 GCF_000622305.1 Nannospalax galili
AAGATTATGTTAAGGTTAGTGTTGGGTTTAGAGCTAGCTTCATACTAGGTTCAGGTTTGTGTTAGGGATACAGTTAGTGTTGGAATTAGGGCTAAGGTTATGTTTATGGTTATGGTTAACTAAGGTTACAGTTAGGGCTAGTATCAGGGTTAGGGCTATGGTTACTTTTAGGATTAGGGCGAAGTTATGTGTTTGGATTATTGTTAGAGTTAGGGT
>NW_008379538.1:0-216 GCF_000622305.1 Nannospalax galili
CCCAGACCCCAAACACAAACAACTTCTGCTAAGTTCATATAAAGCCCACACGCTCAGCTATCTGTAACTGAATCTCTGTTATGTACTAAAAACAAAATAGAGAACAATTTGTGAAGCTCTCTAACACACTTTCCTGACACAAAGAAAGACTTCAGGGATTACAATAGAGCTACTAAACAGCTGGGGAGTGGTAGCATCCACTTGAGATACCAAGGA
>NW_008379539.1:0-216 GCF_000622305.1 Nannospalax galili
CTGTGCTCCCAGGCGGGTTCCGTCCCAATCTACCGTGCACTTCCTCTGGGTTCGAGATCCGTCAGCTGCTGAGTCACGAGGGGAGGTGCAGGACGGCAAAAGCAGGGTCTCCATGAGTCACGGATTACAAAGAGACAGCCCTCTCCCGAGAGACTGGATCATAGTCAGTAAGACACAGAACTCAGCTCAGTCAGACTCAATGGTACAGCTTCTTTA
>NW_008379540.1:0-216 GCF_000622305.1 Nannospalax galili
ATGTCCTAGGAGGAGGTGATGACATGGGCAGTGGGGGCAGTGTGACTGGCTCAGTGTGTGGCCTGGCCCTGCCCCGACCACTGCACAGCCTGGAAGCTGCTGGACCAACTCCTGGAGCTAAGTCCTGCCAGGGCACTGGGTAGCTGTGCTGTCCTCATTGTCGTCGTCGTCGTCGTCGTCATCGTCCTCCTCCTCCTCCTCCTCCCCGTCCCCCTT
>NW_008379541.1:0-216 GCF_000622305.1 Nannospalax galili
TATGCAGGGTTCATGAACCAAATAAAAAGGAGAAAGTGAGCTGAGCTTCAGCATCCATTGCTCTTTGCTTCCTGGTGGCAGATACCATGTGAACAACTACCTCAAACTCCTGTGACCATACCTTCCCTGCCATGATGAACTTTGGGTTAGAAAAGACCTTGAATATGGTAAGCAGAGTTTATGGGTGATTCTGGTGGAAGGTTGTAAGAGAAAAAT
>NW_008379542.1:0-216 GCF_000622305.1 Nannospalax galili
ATTTCATAGCTACTGTGAAAAGAGCAGCAATGAACATGGCTGAACAAGTCCCTCTGTGATAGAACATGGCGTCCTTTGGGTACATGCCCAGGAGTGCTATAACTGGGTCACATGGTATATCTACTTTTAGCTTTTGAAGAACTCTCCGCTCTGATTTCCAGAGTCGCTGCACCAGTTTGCAATCCCACCAGCTCTGAATGAGGCTTCCCTTCTCCT
>NW_008379543.1:0-216 GCF_000622305.1 Nannospalax galili
TATTAAAACACACAGTTTCATACAGAAAAATTCATTTTTAATGTAATTAACACTAAGCTGATCTCTATATATCTGATTATTATTAGTCAGAGTTGGTTACTTTCTGAGATCCTTGGCATGTAAGAATGGGTATAAAGTCATCAGGTAGATTTCAATGGTAATGCCTTTCCCATCTACTAATTATTAAGGAGCAAATTTTTATGCTTTGAAGAATTA
>NW_008379544.1:0-216 GCF_000622305.1 Nannospalax galili
TATTTAATGTATTTTTTATAAGTAAATGAGCTCTTTCAACTATGCCTTGGCACTGTGGGTTATAAGGAATTCCCGTAGTATGTTGTATCTGCAAAGTGTTGCAGAAATTTTGAAAGGCTCGAGATACATATCCAGGACCATTATCCATTTTAATATTTTTCAGGGTACCCAGTATAGAAAAACAATGAAGCAAATGAGCAATAACATGTTTAGTAG
>NW_008379545.1:0-216 GCF_000622305.1 Nannospalax galili
GGCAGAGGAGTGGCATGGGAGCCTGAAACTGAGATCCCCCATGTGCTTTCTAGATTTATGAACATGTAAAGGTAATTTCCCTCCCACTGTCTTGGAAAGTGACTCAGCAGTGTGAAAATTGTGCCAGCACTTTGATGCTGCTCATCAATGGGTGTGGTGGGAAGACACTGCTCTGGGATAAAAGTAAACATTGTGGTCAGGTCTTCAAATGGTTTC
>NW_008379546.1:0-216 GCF_000622305.1 Nannospalax galili
ACATCACTCAACAATCAACAAGATGCCCCACAGACATGGCCAAAGTCCAGTTCTATGGAGGAAATTCCCCATTTGAGGCTCCCTCTACCCAGGTGTGTCAAGTTGACAGTAAAGCTATCCAGCACATGTAGGCTAAGAAGTTCCATGACTCCTGTGCCCACCAATGCTGGAATAGGTAGGGAATGATGCCAAATTATCTACAAATATTGTAAAAAA
>NW_008379547.1:0-216 GCF_000622305.1 Nannospalax galili
GCTAAAACTCACAATGTCCTTGAGCCTCTTAGCAACCTACTCCATTCCAAACGCCAAAAATGTCGAAAATATTTGAGAGCTTTTATCTAATCCTTGAAAGATTTTATGGTTACCTCTTCAGAAAGGGGAATGTTAGAGTAGCCAAAAGTTCCATGGAAAAAAAATTAAAGAAGAAGAAAAAGTACATGAAGTTATCAGAAAAAAAGTGATGGGGAG
>NW_008379548.1:0-216 GCF_000622305.1 Nannospalax galili
CAGGGCAGACACTTCTCAGAGTACCATCAGGAGGGCCCCAACTCAGTGACCTGGAGGGACTCGGCCATCTCCTGCCCACCCTGGACCCACTCTAGACAGATGTCTTCCTGGTGCATCACACCCTCCATTCTCCCAGGACTCCTGGTCATAACTACGGTAGTGTCATCACAGAATCTGTGGACTCCAGTCCTGCTGAGACTCAGATTTTCTAGACAT
>NW_008379549.1:0-216 GCF_000622305.1 Nannospalax galili
GGACAAAATGCCCAAATACTTGGAGCCTATGGGGGCTCATTCAAATCATCATAAGAGGGGTGTAGGATAAAGCCACAAGATGGTGCCTAAGGAGTCTATGAAACTGAATGATAGACAGTACCTTTGGGATGAATTACTTGAGGGATTGAATAAATGGTCCTGAGATTATTCAGGAAGGATCAAAAGGAATATGTTTGGAACAGGAGGAGTTGTGTG
>NW_008379550.1:0-216 GCF_000622305.1 Nannospalax galili
CACTGAGCCTTGTGATGACATATTGGGGCATTCTGAGGGAAACTGAGCACTCTGATGGCACATTGGTCATGGTGATGACACATTGGGGAATTGTCAGGGCATATTTACCATTGCAGTGGCAAGTTGAGAATGGTCATGACATACCAGGATATTGTAATGGCACATTGAGAACTGTAATGTCTCATTGGAGCATTGTGATTACACACTGTAGCATTG
>NW_008379551.1:0-216 GCF_000622305.1 Nannospalax galili
AGTTTTTTCACCACGTTTAGCCTTTCCCATCCCATTATTCTTCTTCCAACACCCTTCCCCTCTCCATATATATTCCTTTCTGTGAAACCCTTTCCCCATCTCCTTCCAGCACATCTTTTCCTACACCCGTCTCTGTTCCTCTTCTCATATATGTACTTACTCCCGACACCAGCATAGATGAGATACAGGGAAAGTTCCAAGTCTTTTCTCCTTTGG
>NW_008379552.1:0-216 GCF_000622305.1 Nannospalax galili
ATGGGATTAGCTTCCTCAGTGGGATTAGTTTCCTCAGGCAAGAGTGGGGAGGGTGGTCTGCTGAGGGTGGGAGGATTAATTAATCAGGCGAAAGAAATTCCACAGAATCTGTGGATTCTAAATCCTCAGCCTCCTCAGGGTTCTCCCAGGCATCTCCATCCCACATGTCAGGATTCCAATCTTTTCCTACTAATGCCCTCACCTTTACTGCTGACA
>NW_008379553.1:0-216 GCF_000622305.1 Nannospalax galili
CCCTTCGCTCTGTGTTGTCTTCTCTTTTGCCTCAGCTGTCTTTGATGCCCACAGCGCCCCCTAGACTAAGTGTCCTGGAATGCAAGCCCCCGCCGTTCTTCAAAACCTCCTTCACAGAGATCTGCAGGGTTCAGTTAAGGTTGATAACTTTGTGTACATAACCCACTTAGCAGACGCACAAATGCTATGTGACAGATGACCAGGCTGGAGTAAGGA
>NW_008379554.1:0-216 GCF_000622305.1 Nannospalax galili
TGGATCCCCAGCACCCAAGTAAATGCCTGGGAAGCTTTGTGGCCCACCTGCTATCCCAGAACTTGGAAGCTGAAGACAGGGGATCCCTGTCTAAGGAGACTTTCAGATCAGGGAGCTCCAGGTTCAAGTGAGAGATCCTTCCTGAAAATATGAGGTGAAGAGTAATCAAGAGCCATCCCACATCAATCTCTAACCTCCAAATGCACACACACACAC
>NW_008379555.1:0-216 GCF_000622305.1 Nannospalax galili
TGGAGGAACGCAACTTACTGGTTGCTCCTCTGGCCTATGCTCAGGCTGCTTTCTTATACAACCCAGCACCACCTGCCCAGAGGTAACACCACTCACCAATCAACAATCAAGAAAATGACTCACAGATAATGGCCACAGACCAATCTGGAAATTCCCCAATTAGTGTTCCATCTTCCCAGGCATTACCTAAAGCTGACAACTGAAGCTGTCCCCCCG
>NW_008379556.1:0-216 GCF_000622305.1 Nannospalax galili
TAAACCCTATAAGACAAAATTAAATGAGGTTTTAAACTTTAAAAAAGAACTTCATTTCCTTATTAAAATACACAATTTCATACAGAAAAATTCATTTTCAACGTAATTGACATTAAGATACTGCACATACATTTCTAATCTCCATATATCTGATTATAACAAGTGACAGTCGGTTACTTTCTGATCTCCTTGGCATCTGAGCATGGATATAAAGTC
>NW_008379557.1:0-216 GCF_000622305.1 Nannospalax galili
TATAAGGAATAACCTTTAAAATGGCAAATGCAACTGTTACCTGTAATTCTGAGCTTGACTGAGGGTTTGGCAACAAAGTCCTTGCACTCAGTTCCCCAAGGGACTATTCAGATGCACTATTTTTATCACGTTGGTTGAAATTACTCATTTATATGGGAAAGGTCCGGCTTTCCATTTGGAAGGGATTATGTAAACTGAATCCTTTCCACTAACCTA
>NW_008379558.1:0-216 GCF_000622305.1 Nannospalax galili
TCTTTTTATAATGTAAATGTATATCATGGGAGGAATAGATTAAGCATGATATCAAGAAATATTAAGGTTTTTTTTAGTTCTAATAAACATATATGCATCTATATGAATTCTACTGTTAACCACAGCATGTGTCTCACAATGAAGTGTTTAAGTGACAGATTTGTTTCTGTTGTCTATAATAACTTTGTTTCAGTGAGGCAGAGAGACTTGAGATTT
>NW_008379559.1:0-216 GCF_000622305.1 Nannospalax galili
TCCAATCTGCCAGTCTGTGTCCTTTTGAGAAAAACTGAGACCATTAATAGTGAGAGTTATTATTGAAAGATTTGTACTGATTCCCATAATGTGTGAACTTTGTGGTATTTTCTTAGCTCTCTTTCAATGAATTGTCCTGGTGTTACTACTTACATGTAGAACTGTTGTAAAGATTCAATGAAATCAGTTTTAGAACTAGCAAATTACCTAGCTCTG
>NW_008379560.1:0-216 GCF_000622305.1 Nannospalax galili
CTGAGGACTGTCTGACAAGGAACACAGTGCCAAACAGGAGAGACCTCCTTTCCAGTGGTTGGTTAAAGTAGTCCAAGAGATTCCCAAAATAACACAGCCTATTGCCAGGGCTCTTGATTATCCCCCCAGAGCTGGAATATAAGACCCTACTACTGAAAACAGGACATACTTTGGACACAGGACTTGGAGCGATGGAGCAGAAACTGAACTGGAAGC
>NW_008379561.1:0-216 GCF_000622305.1 Nannospalax galili
TCTTCATGCCTTTCTTATTAAACATGCTTTCTTTAAGGCTTTGGGCTGCCCTAGCATCTTGTGTTTCTTCACATTTTCTCTAAAGCTTCCTTCTCCCAGTCATGTGGCTGCAAGTCAGCCACGTTTCTGACCTCCATGCAGGCTCTAAACCTGCATGGCTTTATAATTTTCTTTCCTTCTTCCCACCATTCACCTCCTCAAGGCAGCTGCCAAGAT
>NW_008379562.1:0-216 GCF_000622305.1 Nannospalax galili
ATGTGGGCCTAGGAAGTGGGGATTCCTTAGTCCCCCCTGGTGGCCAGGGCTCCAGCTTACAGCCGGGAGTCTACAATCTTGACCCTGGAGATTTGACAGCTCTCTGGAACTGTGAAAAGGATAAGTTTCCCTTCCCTGGCTCCCTAAAACCTCTCCTAGTCTTGGCCATCCTCCTCCCCTTTCTGCTGCTTTTCCTCACATCTTAGCAGCTCTTGA
>NW_008379563.1:0-216 GCF_000622305.1 Nannospalax galili
CTACTCTTCATTTTAATGTGACAACTACTGCCTCTCCCAACTGTTGCCCTGAAGCCTCTACTCATTTTCGCACAACATATATTTAGTCAAAAGTAGTTATTTCGTATTTACTGGAACCACATTTTGGATAAATTGATTAGAGGACCAAAGTGCATAAAGCAATCGTGCCAAATTGCCTGCCATTTCCCCACTATTACACAGTGTTCCATGAGATTA
>NW_008379564.1:0-216 GCF_000622305.1 Nannospalax galili
GAAAGAGGCTTTTGCCCTTGTGTGTATTGTGTTATGTGATGTTCTGAAACCTCCTCACCACAGCTCATACAATGCTACTTTTCAAGGATTTCAGGTGGGCGTTGGAAAGATGCTATGATCTGACTATGTTCCCCAAAGTTCATAATTGTAATCTTAATGCCCCACGTAGCAGTTTGGGAAGTGGAATCTTTTGGGAGGTCTTTGGACCATTAGGAC
>NW_008379565.1:0-216 GCF_000622305.1 Nannospalax galili
GGAGGAAGAGGCAGGAAATTCAAGGTCATTTCATATATATAATGAGTTTGAAGCTAGTCTCCAAAGAAGAACAAAAAATAAATTATTCAAATAACTATACAAGTACAAAATGATAAGATACAGGGAGAAATCATTACAGGTAAGTACCACAGAGGAGGAGTTATAGGTGCTGCCCTCATGCACCACGGTGTCCATTGTAGAACTCAGAATTAGAAG
>NW_008379566.1:0-216 GCF_000622305.1 Nannospalax galili
TGGAGATAGGTCCATAGGTAAAGTGCCTGCTGTGTAAACAAAAGGACCTGAGTTCAATCTCCAGGACTTATGTAAAAATAAAAAGCAAGGTATGGTGGCATTCATGTTTGTAATTTCAGCACCAGGGAGGTGGAGAGATGAGGGGCCCTGGAGCTTGCTGGTCAGCCAGCCTAGCCTAATCAGGAAGTCCCAGGGCTCAGTGAGAGACTGTTTCTC
>NW_008379567.1:0-216 GCF_000622305.1 Nannospalax galili
GAGAAACTTAGAGGGAGTGTCCTCCGAAGATTGGAACGGAACCTCGCCCGGGAGCTGACAGCGGTCCCCTAGGGCCGCCAGCCCCGGTAGCAGAGAGCCTCAACAAACGCGGTGTGCGACCCGCCGCACCCCAGCGACGTGGGAGACCGGCACCACGCCCAGCAGCTGGCGCTCCCCGAAACCCGCACGCCCATAGATAGTTATATAGACAACACA